>NC_057813.1:466936649-467047703 GCF_018294505.1 Triticum aestivum
CTCGCGCCCCCCCAGCCATGGCCGACGCTACCGCCGCCGTGCCTACGTCGTAGCCGCGCTCCCCGCCGCCCATGTGTCCTCTCGTCGTGTCCAGGAGCTCCGCCGCTGTCCACTTCATCGAGCAAGCCGATCCCCGAGCGCTCGGAACGCCCGAGTCCACCGCAACGACCTCGCCCGAACCGCCGTCGCCGGAGATCCCCTTCAACGCCGTCGTCGCTCCGGTCCGTCCCCGGCCGCACCAAGGGCTTCGTCGAACTCCCCGTGAGCTTAGCCATCTTCCCCTCTCTTCTTTTCTTGCTCCCGAGCCATGTAGCGACCTCCCGGAGCTCAACCGCACCCACCACCGTGGAGCTCGTCGCCGACGTGCTCCCGGTCACCCTCCGACCACTCCACGGTGTCCATCATGCTCACCGCGTCACGTAGCACCTAACTAGCTACTCCCCGCACCTCACCGACCCCCCTAGCGACAAGTTCGACTTCGGCCGAACTCCGGTGGCCACCAAAGTCGTCGCCGGCGCCAACTCCGGCCACCCTGGCCCCAACGGACTCCACCAAGAGCTGCGGCTCGTCCTCAGCTCCACTCCGGTGGTCTCCGCGACCCATTTGGTGGCCGAAACGGCCAAAACCACTTCCGCCACCGCGTCGGGCTCGCCGGCGGCTAAACGCCGGTGCAGCCGACCCGGGTTTGACCACGGGTGGGCCCTGGTTGACTCCCCTGAGTCAATGACAGGTGGGGCCCAGCCCTGTTAACTAATTAGGATTAGTTTAAATTAATTTTAGTTTAATTAATCACACTGACACGCGGGACCCACTGTAAGGTTTGACCCGGACGTGTCCCGTTGACCTGCTGATGTCACACTGACGTCAGGCTGACGCAGTAATTGATTTTCTGGATCTAATCTAATATAGGAAATTCCAGAATATAGTTTAAACTTCAAAAATTCATAACTTTTATTCTGTAACTCCAAATCAGACAAATTATATATGAAAAATGATCAGAAAAATCCAATCTATCCATCTGTACTATTTTCATGCATGATTAAACAAGTTAACTTGATGTTTAATGCAGAAGAAGATATAACACCTTAAAGTGCCATGTATGAGTTTGAAATTTGAATCTTTGGTTCAAATTGGTTCAAACCCTTCTGGTCTTAGTTGCATTAGCCCAACACACTCATATTGCCATGTTTCATGCATGCATCATATTGTTGCACATTGTTTAGTGATGGTTGTGTATCGGTGTTCTTTGCGGCAGGATCTGCCTCCGAGGAGTACCGTGATTACCCTAACGAAGAACCGTATCAGTGCATCGAATCATCACGCAAGCAACCAACCATTTGATCATATCGATACAATCCCATGTTCTCGCTCCTGCTCTCGTTTACTGCATTAAGACAACGCGTTTCAAACTGCTGTGTGTTACGGTAGTTGAACCCATTTCCTCTGCATGACCTGTCATTGCCACAGTAACTAGATGAAACCCACTAGCAAGTGTAGGAGTTGTTTGAGCCATATGTATGTGTATTTCCTACCTTGCTATGCCTGCTATGCTTAGAGTCGTGTCAGGTCTGGTTCATCTGGGTGATGGACTAGAGTGAAATGATTATGTCGGTAATGAAAGTGGTGTGGTGAACATGATTTGGTAAAGGTATCGATGAGAGGCCATGTAGGAGTACATGGTGGGTTGTTTCATTGAAGCCGACCTTAAGCACTGAGATCTGTATGTGTGATTTAAGATTCAGCTACTACCATGCATTGGGCCCGAAACCAATGGACCCTCTCGACTTCTTATTCACCCTAGTTCTCTGTCCAGGAGTTGCAAGTAGTTTCTGGTGTTTGTAGCCTACTGGAGGCCGTGGACAGCGCTGACCGTAGGGGTGGGCTGTGATGCGGTAGGTACGTGGCACGGTGTACCGAATACCCGTTAGGTATCTCGGGAACCCTGTTCACATCGTTTGGGGCTGTGAGCGAAACCTCGGCCGGATCTCCTCATGGATGGAACCCAAATAGGCGATAAACCTGGACTAGAGACTTAGGTGATTAGGTAGGTCGTGGCCGACACCCACGTTGGGCTTCCGCTTGAAGGTTGCCGAGTACATGTCGTGTAAACGACGGTAAGTGGTGAGAGCGTGTATGAAGAAGTACACCCCTGCAGGGTTATCATGATCTATTCGAATAGCCGCGTCCGTGGTAAAGGACTACTTGGTTGCCTGTATAGTTCATAGACAAGTAAATGGAAACTACTAAAAGCCTCAAGATAAGTGTGAGTGCCGAGGATGGCTCTTCCGTAGGAAGACGGAGGTGGATCCTCGGTAGTGTATTGAAGTGGCGAGTAGTGGACTCGTGTACGCAAAACCATTTCAAGTTGGAGTCTCGTAGGATAGTCTAGCCAAGAGTCAAAGCTGGCTTGCTGCAATAACTCCACCAACCCTTCTTGATAATCTGCATGTATGTAGGATCTGATGTAAGTCTTGCTGAGTACCTTTGTACTCATGTTGCTATAATTTAATTTTACAGAAGACGCTGCAACCCCTTCTGATGGGTTCTTCGTAGACGTTGACATCAATGAGTAGGCTAAGACCCAGGTGGTGATCCTGAGCTTGTGAAGGACCGCGTAGTATAGCTAGGCTTTCCAAGCCTCTTTTATTTTACTAGTTGTCTGTACTCAGACAAGTTACTTCCGCTGCTGGTTTGTATGACTGTATGACTTGAATGTTGGGTCGTGTGACCCGTACCTATGTGTATGTTATGTATGGCTCTCTGGGCCTTAAATAAAGTACTTGTGTCGTAGAGTCATGTTGTGATGCCATGTTGTATTTGCACATATCGAGCATATTGTGTGTATGATTGAAATGCTTGGTATGTGTGGGATCTGACTATCTAGTCGTTTATCTTAGTAGCCTCTCTTACCGGGAAATGTCTCCTAGTGTTACCACTGAGCCATGGTAGCTTGCTACTGCTCTGGAACACTTAGGCTGACCGGCATGTGTCCTTCTTCGTTCCTGTGTCTGTCCCTTCGGGGAAATGTCACGCATTGAGTACCGGAGTCCTGTTAGCCCGCTACAGCCCGGTTTACCGGAGTCCTGCTAGCCCAGTGCTACAGCCCGGACCCACTTGCTGATGACCGACACGTTCGTTGCTGGGTCATGGATGCCTGTCCCTGTAAGTCTGTGCCACTTTGGGTTTACGACTAGCCATGTCAGCCCGGGCTCCTTATCATATGGGTACTAGCGACACTATCATATACATGTGCCAAAAGGCGCAAACGGTCCCGGGCAAAGGTAAGGCGACACCCGTGGGAATACCGTGCGTGAGGCCGCAAAGTGATATGAGGTGTTACATGCTAGACCTATGTGGCATCGAGTCGGGGTCCTGACAATGAATATGATTTGTGAGTAGTTATGTTTATTCCTGAGGACATGGGAGAAGTCTTGTTATAAGTAGTCATGTGAATTTGGTATTCGTTCAATATTTTGATAACATGTATGTTGTCTTTCCTCTAGTGGTGTTATGTGAACGTCGACTACATGACACTTCACCATGGTTTGGGCCTAGGGGAAGGCATTGGGAAGTAATAAGTAGATGATGGGTTGCTAGAATGACAGAAGCTTAAACCCTAGTTTATGCGTTGCTTCGTAAGGGGCTGATTTGGATCCATATGTTTCATGCTATGGTTATGTTTACCTTAATTCTTCTTTCATAATTTCGGATGCTTGCGAGAGTGGTTAATCATAAGTGGGATGCTTGTCCAAGGAAGGGCAATGCACAAGCACCGGTCCACCCACATATCAATTTATCAAAGTAACGAACGCAAATCATATGAGCATGATGAAAACCAGCTTGATGATAATTCCCATGTGTCCTCGGGAGCGCTTTTCCTTATATAAGGGTTTGTCTAGGCTTGTTCTTTTCTACAAAAAGGATTGGGCCACCTTTCTGCACCTTTTTTACTTTTGTTACTTGTTACCCGTTACGAATTACCTCATCACAAAACTATCTGTTACCGATAATTTCAGTGCTTGCAGAGAATACATTACTAAAAATTGCTTATCATTTCCTTCTGCTCCTCGTTGGGTTCGACACTCTTACTTATCGAAAGGACTACAATAGATCCCCTATACTTGTGGGTCATCAAGGCACGACACAGATGATCCTTCTTGAACTTGACGCCCTCGATGCCTACGACATGTTTCTTTTCGCGAGTGTGTACAAGTTCCTCATGCCAGCATGCCCTAGCCTCTGATGCCAGAGCCAACACTCTGAAGCTTTTGCTAGAAGACATACGGCCAACTATGGTCCTGCTGAGAAATCTACCATGTACAAATCATCTTTTCGATATCCTTCAAATACTATAGACTTGTCTGATTCCATAAGCACAAGGCAACGATATTTTCCAAATATCACAATCATGTTCAGATCACAAAGCATTGAGACAGCCATTAAGTTGAAACCAAGGGATTCAACAAGCATTACTTTATCCATGTGCTGATCCTTTGAGATTGCAACTCTACATAGACCCAATACCTTGCTTTTACCAGTGTCAGCAAATGTGATCCAACTCTTGTCAGATGGACGTAAGGTTGAGTCCACGAGAAGACTTCGATCACCAGTCATGTGGTTAGTGCATCCACTGTCCAGAATCCACTCAGAAGCCTTTGGTATCGTACCATATAGTGCAGTTAGGGGGATAGGCTTCACCAAGGTAAATGTGAAGCATAAACATTTGACGAACAAGCATATTATCAAAGTTCAGATCCTGGTTAGAGCAGATAGGATGACTGTCAAGGAATCCAGGAACAAAATACATAGTAAGACCATTTGGGAATTTTATCTTGCGCCCCACAAGATGTTTTAGGTCCCCAGCATAAGCATCAGACACCTTTGATTTCCGGCTGGAGACCTTTCCCTGTAAAAGAGAGTATTTTTTCTTAACCTCCCACATCTTCAGGGGTGGCTTAGAAGCAATGAGTCTAAGTGCAGCATCTGAGAACTTTGACTTTGGAGCCCTAGCAAATAGCCTTGCGGGGGTGAATAATACTCATAAGAATAAGCAGAAAAGTTCTTGGTCTTTTAACATAGTGGTTTGACGAAACATGCTCATATTCATAAGTTTGAGTATGGTTTCCCTGCAAAACATTGGCGTTAGGTTGACTCTGGTGAGTCCTCTGTCTATATGAAGCCTTTGGACCATATGAAGCCTTTGGTCTGGGGTTTGTCTTCTTCCCAACTGGTGTCATGATGACATTCACAGGGAGATTCTCAAGACAACTCTTGGGCACATAGATCTTCTTCATAGGTGGCCCATTCCTGCAGTTAGTACCAATATACATGGCAAACACTTCACCATTCTGATTTTTAAACAGTTTATAGTTTGCATCAAAGGATTCATCAATGATAATTGGGTTAGCACAAGTGAAGCCAGATAGGGTAGATGGATCCACTAGAGGTCCCTTTGCAGCAACCCATGTGGTTTTGGGGTACTGCTCGGGCTTCTAGTAAGAGCCATCAACATTCATCTTCCTCTCAAACCCAACACCCTCTTTCCTAGGGTTTCGGTTCAGAATCTGCTTTTTGAGGACATCACATAGTGTCTGAAGCCCTTTGAGAATTTTGTACATTCCTGTCTCAAGCAATGTCTTCAACCTAGCATTCTCATCAGCAATAGTAGTGGTATCCTCAACAGAGGGGTTAGTTACCACATCTGTAGCTGAAGATATTGCAGTAGCAGCTGCAGTGGAACATTCAGCAACAGAGACAACATTATCATTCTCAAGACATTTTAGACATGGTGTTTCAAATCCTTCTTGAGCGCGGAGTGACTCGTTCTCCTTTTGAAGATCTTTATGAAGCGATCTCAAGTTCTCAAGCTCTTGCTTCCTTTGACGATAATCATAGGAGAGCTTTTCATGAGTAGTTGAGAGCGTTTCATGATGACTTTCATGTTCCTCGTACTTAACATGAAGATTTTTGATATCTTCAATTAAGGACTGAGTTCGGGTCATTTCCGTGTCCAACAAGTCATCTCTTTTGTCTAGCAATTTTTTAATATGTTCCATAACGTTCTGTTGTTTAGTTGCAATTTTAGCAAGTGTTTTGTAGCTAGGTTTAGATTCACATTCAGAGTCATCTTCACTTGATGTTTGAAAGTAAGCATCACGTGAGTTTACCTTGGCACCACGTGCCATGAAGCAGTAGGTGGGAGCAGAGTCATCCTCATCATTAGCATCAACGTTGGTGACGAGGCCATTATCTTCAGCGTTGAAGATGGACGTGGCGATGTATGCTAAAGCTAGAGCCAGGCTTGCCACTCCTGAATCAGATTCCTCTTCAGACTCCACCTCCACCTCCTCAGATGCAGACTCCTCCTCTGAATCCATATCCTTGCCAACAAATGCACGAGCCTTGTTGGATGAGCTCTTCTTGTGTGATGAAGACTTTGAGGAAGACTTGGAAAACGATTTTGAGGATTTCTTCTTTTTCTTGTCATCAGAATCATATTCCTTGCTCTTATTCTTCTTCTTGGTCTCATTGTCCCACTTTGGACACTCAGAGATGTAGTGACCAGGTTTCTTGCACTTGTGGCATGTTCTTTTATTGTGATCATGAGTGGAAGCTTCATCGTTTCTAGAGATGGATCTTCAGGACTTTCTGAAGCCTTTCTTCTTGGTGAAATTCTGGAACTTCTTCACAAGCATAGCAAGCTCCTTTCCAATATCTTCAGGATCCTCAGAACTGTAGTCAGATTCTTCTTCAGACGAGGAAACAACCTTTGCCTTCAAAGCACGAGTTCGGCCATAGTTAGGACTATAGATATCTCTTTTCTCAAATTGCTGGAACTCATGTGTGTTGAGCCTCTAAAGTATGTCAGATGGTGTAAGTGCATCTAGTGCCACACCTAGTTGGTTTTGGAGTATTGACAACAAACCTGGTTGAGGGACTAATGTGTTTGTGAGAATTGCAGGATAACACAGGTAGTAGTCCCTCCTTGATTCGGTTTACCTACCGGAGATGACCCCTAAAAATGTGTGAAGACATTGAAGACAATGGTGGTCTGTGAAGATATTTACATTGAAGACTATGACATGAGAAGACATTGAGTGAAGACTATGGAGTGTGAAGACTTAGTTGTTTTGTTGTTTCCTTTTCTTCTTTGTTGAGTCATAGGAACCACTTCACTGTTAAGTGGGGTCCAAGTGAACAAAGTCGGAGTGACTGAAGTGATGCTCAAACCAAATCCTATGTCTTCGAGCGAAGACAATGAGAGAAAATCTTATCCTGTGTCGGATAAGTCATCTTTACTTGTAGCCCAAGTCAAGCTGCCGCGTGCGTTTGAAATCTGACCGTTGCGACACGTGTCAGTTCCTTAGTGACCCAGGGTCATTTCGGACAAATCCGGTCGGGTTGCCCAGTGTAACACCCCGAGAATCATGCTACAGTAATCCCCTTCCAATGATGCCTTGTCATCATTGTTACTGTTGCTAATCTTCACTTGATCCAAATCACTGATTCAAATTCAAATCCAATCTAAAGTCAAAAACTCTTATTTGTCAGACAGGAGATCTAAAATGTTCATCTTGTGGCAAATAGTCATTTGTTAATATTGGTGGTGAACCAACATTTTTTCAAGGTGTTTAAATGGCCTAAAGCAATTAAAGCAGTGGCTAAAACAATAGTTTAAATGCCTTTTTACTTTATAAAAATTTCAAACTATTTCAAAAGCCTCACAGCCTTTTTGTGGCAGTGCTAACTATTGCAATGTAATTATGTGGCCAAGTCCCACATTTTACAAAATCCTTTTGGCAGCCCAAATATTACCATGCTTTTTCTTTAAAAAGAAAAGAGCAGAGGTAAAAGAAAAAGAAACTCCCCGTGACCCCCCTGGGCCTTTGTCATCTGGGCGGCCCAACCCAGCAGCCCACCTCCCCCGGTCGCCTCCCTCCTCTCTGTTCACCCGACCCAGCAACTGCGCTCGCTGGTCGCCACCGAACCCTGTCGCCGTCCCCGTCGGGGAAGGGATAAGGGCGACGTCCCCTCGACCCCTCGGGCTCCCTGCACCCACTCATTCCCCCTGGATGCCCCCTCTCCCCTCTTTCCCTCCGGCCTCGACCCCTTCTCCAGATCCACCTCGCCCCGATGCACTGTCGCCGCCGCATTGCTGCGCCACCGCGGCCACCGGGCCCTCCTTGCCGCCCTAATGTGTCCACGAGCCTCGCAGCCGTCTGCTGCTTCGTCTGCGCCAACAACCTCAAGGCGGGAGCCGCCCCAGCGCCGAATTGGTCTTCCTCCTGGACCGCTGTCACCGCCGCTTTCGACTCTAGCCATCGCCACTGCGCTCCTGTTACTCGCCGGGCCTTCGTGCGCCCACCCGGTGAGCTCCTCCCCCTCTCCCTTCTCTCACGTAGGCCGCCTCCCTCTCTAGCTCGCTCGCCGCAACCGCCGTAGCTCACCGTCGCCCTGCTCCATCACCGTCGTGGCCACCGCTGCCGTGGCCCCCATCCGAGCCCTCCATCATGCTCCTGGTGTTCCCAGGAGCCCAGCCAGCCCTTCCTCTCACCCTCCCGTGCCCCTAGCCCATTCCCGACGTGAGTCCAAACGCCTCCGCCGCCCGTGCTCGCCACCGATGGTTATTCCGGCCGTCCCCGGGCGAGCCACCACCACCACCCGACACGGCGTCATGTGCGCGTTCGAACGGTGCCAACCGCACGCGAAACGGCCGCCCCTAGCGCGTTTCTGACGAGGCCCGAGCGGCTCTGCCTCGTTCTAGCGTCGCCGGCGGCGAGACGCCGGCCGCCGCCGGCGTGGCTGGGCGGGCCCGACCCCTGGCTCACTGCCAGTGGGCCTTAGGGGCCCCGTTGACTGGGTTGACCCAGTCAACACGTTGACATGGCGGTATAGTGCCACTGACGAGCCGGCCCCACCGCTTAAATAATAACTAAAATGGTTTTTATAATTAAAAGTAATTAGTTTAGCTAATTAGCCACTAACATGTGGGGCCCATTAGCTAATTAACCTCACTTTAGTTTAAAATAAGCTCTGTTAAGTAACAGAGGCTGACAGGTGGGTCCCCCGTGTCAGTTTTGACCAGTCAACCAGACTGTTGACTGTTGACGTCACTCCTACGTCATGCTGACGTCATATTCCTTTTCTGTTAGTATAAATAATTCCAGAATATGTTTTAAACTTGCAAAAATCATAGAAAATTAATTGTACCTCGGATGGAAAAACTTTGTACATGAAAGTTGCTCGGAACGACAAGAAGAATCCAGATACGCAGCCCGTTCGTCCGCCACACATCCCTAACCTATCAAACTCGCAACTTTTCCCCTTCGGTCATCTGTGTGACACCGGTCCGGAACCGGAAAAACATTTCCGGTTGACTTCCCCCTTCATCGGTATCGTGTAGCACCGCGTTAGAACACGTCTAGCTCTTCATGTTGTCCTGTTATGTTATGTTTGCTTTATATTTACTGTTTCTTCCCCCTCTTCTCTCCGGTAGACCCCAAGACCGATGCTGCCTCTGTGATCGACGACATCAGCGATGACCCCTCCTTGCCAGAGCAACCAGGCAAGCCCCCCTTTGATCATCCCGATATCGCCCATTCCTTTCTCTCATGCTTGCATTAGATTTTGCTACTGTTATTGTTTGCTCCTATTCTGATGCATAGTCTGCTTTTGTATCTGTTGTTGTACCTTACCTGCTTATCCTAAACTGCTTAGTATATGTTGGTTAGTGATCCATCAGTGACTCCCACCTTGTCCTTGTTGCCCCTGCTTCATCATTGAAGACCCGATCAACGGGATTGAAGACCAGGCCCGGGCACCGCACATCACTTTCCCCTTAGTTGCTCGACACTGCTGAGTTACTATCGAGTGCTGAGGGGGAGACCTCTACAACACTTCTGATGTTAACCCTGTAGTGTAGTTATTCGGTCGTGGTCATCAAGGGTGATTCCGCCTTAACCACTTCCGATATGACTCTGTCGTGCAACCCCTCAAGTGTGAACCTCGGGGGTGATTCCTCTTATGTTCACCTTGATGATTACATCGAGTGGAGTTCACCGGGGGTGATTCCTCAGGTTTTCCCCTTGATGTTTAGACACACAGTTACTCTGATCACTATGACTTTACAATGAACCATGTTACTAAAGATGGGTCGACCCTGAGGGGTACCCGCGCGAGCATAATTGCGAGTGATGAGGAGTCGGGTTGACCTGGAAGGTGCCCGTGAGATAATTACGAGGCGTGGCCGGGCATTCTTAGCCCTTGCCGCAAGTCCTCAAGACGAGGCAACGGGGTCACATCTTTCGTGAGTCTCTGCTTGTTACCGCGCGTTCCTAATCCACTACGATTTGGATATTTGATCCGAGGGGCCTCTGGCCTGATAGCACTAACCATCACGTGGGCATAGTATGGGCGTTCTGCATCGTATGCATCAGCCAAAGCTTAATAGACGTCAGCGACTGAGTGGCACGCGCCGGGTTGGACTGCGTAAGCACCTGCCTTGTTGAAGGAGGTAGCTAGGTCTGCTCACCGGCCATGTACGCAACGTGCAGGAGTTTCCGGGGAGATGGCCCATGACCCCTGGGGGCATAGGTTTAGTCCAGCGTGCTGACCTCTCTGTTAAGTCTAGGTCGGGTTACGGCATATTGTTTGGCCGAGGCCGAGCATGACCCAGGAAAGTGTGTCCGGCCGGAGTTAAGCGAGCGTGGTGGGTAAGTTGGTGCACCCCTGCAGGGAAGAAAACATCTATCGATAGCCTGTCCTACGGTAACGAACACTTGGAGTTGTATCCCGATCGATACAACTAGAACTGGATACTTGTGATGAGAATTGGATTGTGATGAGGTGATAACTGGATAGTATGGCTCTGGGATTGCTTTCTCATAGGGGGTCGAGAAAGGATCTCTGGCCGAGGTTGATAACACCACTACTACTTTACTTTATGCTACTCTACCCCCCCTCCTGTTTGCTGCAAGATGGTGGTTTCCAGAAGATGCTAGTCTTCGATAGGACTAGGCCTTCTCTCTATTCTGGCATTTCTGCAGCCCAGTCCACATATACAGCCTTCCTTTGATAATGTTGCATATGTAGTGTAGATCCTTGCTTGCGAGTACTTTGGATGAGTACTCACGGTTTCTTTGCTCCCTCTTTTCCCCCTTTTCCATTCTTCTCGGATGACGCAACCAGACGATGGAGTCCAGGAGCCAGATGACACCTTTGACAACTGCTACTACCCCGAGGGTGCCTACTACCTCGTGACGGACGCCGACGACCAGGAGTAGTTAGGAGGCTCCCAGGCAGGAGGTCTTGCCTTTTCGATCGTAGATGCTTTTGTGCTAGCCTTCTTAAGGCAAACTTGTCTAACTTTTGTCTGTACTCAGATATTGTTGCTTCCGCTGACTCTTCTATATTCGAGCTTATGTATTCGAGCCCTCGAGGCCCCTGGCTTGTAATATAAAACTTGTATTATTTTAATTTGTGTCTAGAGTTGTGTTGTGATATCTTCCCGTGAGTCCTTGATCTTGATCGTACACATTTGCGTGTATGCTTAGTGTACGATTGAATCGAGGGCGTCACAAGTTGGTATCAGAGCCGACTGCCTGTAGGTAGCCCCCTTTCCAACTCCTTGGCCAAAGTTGAGTCTAGTCACTGAAAAACTTTTACTAACATTGGTTGTGTGTCTTACGAGCCCACGTCGCCATTGGGTGGTATTAGGATCTTTTACTCCTCGTCTTTACTCTGGGACTCTGATCTCTCGTCTATTCGGGTTAAACATTTTACTAACTCTGGCATTAGGCTATCGTACCCACTTCCCCCCAGAGAGCCCCGACATTATCGATGATCGCTTGCTTTGCCAGAAGACTTCGAAGATACTCTACGATGTTCTCCCGAGAACATGTGCTCATCACTTTTGCAATTCACTCCTACCATCAACTCCTATGTATAGCTGCATACACCTGTCGTTCATACATCATTTTCAGGTTGCTCTTGTTATTACAAGATGCCTCGAGTTACACTCTGTTGTTTCAGGAACCCCCTTTCGCAACTACCTTGAAGTTCTTTGCCGCATGAATACCCCTACAAATAATTCCACACACTTATCAGGGATTTCTTCATCCCGAGTTGATCATATGTCTCACAAAATTCTTTGAATGCAATTCGATCTCCTGAAGATCCTCTGCAGCCTAGTGCTCCCGAAAGTCTTACCTGCATGCATTATGGTTAAATCCATATGTCCAGCAATATTCATTAACATCCTTTGTCATTGTCATCCTGAGCCTATTGATTCATTATGTTGCGATTGCTCGCAATCATCAGTCGAACCCTGAATATTGACCTTCCTGCTCATACGTCATTCTAGACATGAGTTGGATCTTGGCCAATCATGTTGTAATTGATTGTCCACCTAGTGCCATCCAACTTGAACGTCGAATTATCCAGCTGTTTCTATAATCTAATGCCTTCGCATTCTTTCCCTCTTCTGATTGAGGACTGATACTCACATCAGATACATTGAGGACCGCTGAATCCTTTGTTGGATTATTATCCGACAATGTCCTTCATATTCAAAATCTTGAGCGCTCTTCCCCTGATACATATTGCCTTCGGTAAATTGTATCCTCTGCTTATTGTCAACCATGCTCTGTCATTGAGCTGATGTTATATGCTCTGGAAGTTAGCGATATATGTTCCTAAGATACCCCTACGGGTTGAACCTATACCTTTCCTAAATCTATGTGAACTCGGAAGAGATGTGAGTCATACTCTTCTGGTGCTTCACCAGAAAATCTTTCGCGCTACAAATTCTTCGAAAACGAGGAGTGAATGAAAGATTATGCATTGAAGAAGTGGGAGTCGACCTTGAACCTTTGTGTTCATGCTCATGGACCCGATGTAGAAATTGTCATGGAAGCTGCTCGTAAAAATAATTACCCCTTATTATAAGTCCATCTTGTATCGGTGGTTTGGTCATTCATAATCGTGGTTCCGACCATAGTTTCTCCTTAATTCCATTTCCCGGACAAGTTAAAATACTTACCTCATGCAAGTCATTTCACCTGTCCAACCTCTAATTTGATCTACCTTCAAGTATCGCCTCATGTTATCTCGATGATATTGTGTCATTGCACTACCTCTTGTAAATTCTTAGTTGGAGTGATACTCCATCACATCATTCCTAGCTTGATCGGCTATATCATTATCATGCTAATTTTAACTGTGCTACCTGATCCTTATTCCGGAGCACAACTTTTCGAAGATGAGTGAAGCTTACGTCGATCTTCCTCATTTTATCATTTCACCTCGAGCAACAAGCTTGATTTTGAGGTTGTGTCGTACCCATGGTTCCAATAGCCTTCGCTTCATCATTCCTTTTGCTTGATGTCGTTGCTGCTCGATGGCATCTTCATAGAGCCTCTCGACAAAATTTGTCTTGATCACCATCAATATACTGCCTTGTTCTAAGATATCAATCAAATTCTTGAGGAGAAATACCATCCTTGCCCGTCGATAATTCGTGTTGTCATCGACACCATCCTTGACTTCCTGCCAATACAGACTTGGTCATGTTTTAGTTATATCTTACATTCCATGATATTCTTGGAAATGTTCCTTCGCGTCTCTTGTGATCTTCAGATCCAACCCTTGCTTGAACTATGTTAGTAAGACCTTGTTACTATTGTTGATGACCTTCTGGTAGCCGCCGATGGACGGGAACTTTGCCTATTGGTCCGCCTCGTCTTAGCGAGTAGGAAAACGGTTCTCTTCGTCCCTCGCCCTTGGTACCAGCGTTGTTGCCAACATAACTGACATGCTATACTCTGACCTACCTTGCTATCATGATCGTGCAAATTGATCAGTGCCTTCCTGCTATTAACCCACATGGTGGCCCCATAACCCACAGTTCCACAGGATCGAAACCTGACTCTCCGGTACATCCCTGTCTTCCAAAATTGTTCCTCGCGCTTGGCTTCATATGTAATTCACGAGCCACCTTCTTGTGATATGTTCTGGTATCAGATGCATTACTTATTCCCATTGCTCTGAACCCCTTTCACCCTTTGTTCCAGGCAATGAATGATTGCCTACCAAGTTGAAGCTTCTTATTGCACCTTCTTACCTTGCTCTCGATGAATTTCTTGGATTTCAACTCGAGAGATGCCTCTATGCCATGTCCACCGAGATAGCCCCCAGGTACCTATCTTGTGTTGAGCTCCGTCCTTCCCGAGTCTTTCTCCCTTACTCCAGCTTTTAAATCTCGGGACGAGATTTCTTGTAGTGAAGGAGATTTGTAACACCCCGAGAATCATGCTACAGTAATCCCCTTCCAATGATGCCTTGTCATCATTGTTACTATTGCTAATCTTCACTTGATCCAAATCACCGATTCAAATTCAAATCCAATCTAAAGTCAAAAACTCTTATTTGTCAGACAGGAGATCTAAAATGTTCATCTTGTGGCAAATAGTCATTTGTTAATATTGGTGGTGAACCAACATTTTTGCAAGGTGTTTAAATGGCCTAAAGCAATTAAAGCAGTGGCTAAAACAATAGTTTAAATGCCTTTTTTACTTTATAAAAATTTCAAACTATTTCAAAAGCCTCACAGCCTTTTTGTGGCAGTGCTAACTATTGCAATGTAATTATGTGGCCAAGTCCCACATTTTACAAAATCCTTTTGGCAGCCCAAATATTACCATGCTTTTTCTTTAAAAAGAAAAGAGCAGAGGTAAAAGAAAAAGAAACTCCCCGTGACCCCCCTGGGCCTTTGTCATCTGGGCGGCCCAACCCAACAGCCCACCTCCCCCGGTCGCCTCCCTCCTCTCTGTTCACCCGACCCAGCAACTGCGCTCGCTGGTCGCCACCGAACCCTGTCGCCGTCCCCGTCGGGGAAGGGATAAGGGCGACGTCCCCTCGACCCCTCGGGCTCCCTGCACCCACTCATTCCCCCTAGATGCCCCCTCTCCCCTCTTTCCCTCCGGCCTCGACCCCTTCTCCAGATCCACCTCGCCCCGATGCACTGTCGCCGCCGCATTGCTGCGCCACCGCGGCCACCGGGCCCTCCTTGCCGCCCTAATGTGTCCACGAGCCTCGCAGCCGTCTGCTGCTTCGTCTGTGCCAACAACCTCAAGGCGGGAGCCGCCCCAGCGCCGAATCGGTCTTCCTCCTGGACCGCCGTCGCTGCCGCTTTCGACTCCGGCCACCGCTACTGCGCTCCTGTTACTCGCCGGGCCTTCGTGCGCCCACCCGGTGAGCTCCTCCCCCTCTCCCTTCCCTCATGTAGGCCGCCTCCCTCTCTAGCTCGCTCGCCGCAACCGCCGTAGCTCACTGTCGCCCTGCTCCATCACCGTTGTGGCCACCGCTGCCGTGGCCCCCGTTCGAGCCCTCCATCGTGCTCCTGGTGTTCCCAGGAGCCCGGCCAGCCCTTCCTCTCGCCCTCCCGTGCCCCCTAGCCCATTCCCGACGTGACTCCGAACGCCTCCGCCGCCCGTGCTCGTCGCCGATGGTTATTCCGGCCATCCCCGAGCGAGCCACCACCACCACCCGACACAGCGTCGTGTGCGCTTTCGAACGGTGCCAACCGCACGCGAAACGGCCGCCCCTAGCGCGTTTCCGACGAGGCCCGAGCGGCTCCGCCGCGTTCTAGCACCGCCGGCGGCGAGACGCCGGCCGCCGCCGGCGTGGCTGGGCGGGCCCGACCCCTGGCTCACTGCCAGTGGGCCTTAGGGCCCCCGTTGACTGGGTTGACCCAGTCAACACGCTGACATGGCGGTACAGTGCCACTGATGAGCCGGCCCCACCGCTTAAATAATAACTAAAATGGTTTTTATAATTAAAAGTAATTAGTTTAGCTAATTAGCCACTAACATGTGGGGCCCATCAGCTAATTAACCTCAGTTTAGTTTAAAATAAGCTCTGTTAAGTAACAGAGGCTGACAGGTGGGTCCCCCGTGTCAGCCCCCGTGTCAGTTTTGACCAGTCAACCGGACTGTTGACTGCTGACGTCACTCCTACGTCATGCTGATGTCATATTCCTTTTCTGTTAGTATAAATAATTCCAGAATATGTTTTAAACTTGCAAAAATCATAGAAAATTAATTGTAGCTCGGATGGAAAAACTTTGTACATGAAAGTTGCTCAGAACGACGAGACGAATCCAAATACGCAGCCCGTTCGTCCGCCACACATCCCTAAACTATCGAACTCGCAACTTTCCCCTCTTCGGTTATCTGTGTGACACCGGTCCTGAACCGGAAAAACATTTCTGGTTGACTTCCCCCTTCACCGGTATCATGTAGCACCGCGTTAGAACACGTCTAGCTCTGCATGTTGTCCTGTTATGTTATGTTTGCTTTATATTTACTGTTTCTTCCCCCTCTTCTCTTCGGTAGACCCCGAGACCGATGCTGCCCCTGTGATTGACAACGTCACCGACGACCCCTCCTTGCTAGAGCAACCAGGCAAGCCCCCCTTTGATCATCCCGATATTGCCCATTCCTTTCTCTCATGCTTGCATTAGATTTTGCTACTGTTATTGTTTGCTCCTATTCTGATGCATAGTCTGCTTTTGTATCTGCTATTGTACCTTACTTGCTTATCCTAAACTGCTTAGTATATGTTGGTTAGTGATCCATCAGTGACTCCCACCTTGTCCTTGTTGCCCCTGCTTCATCATTGAAGACCCGATCAACGGGATTGAAGACCAGGCCCCGGCATCGCACATCACTCTCCCCTTAGTTGCTCGACTCTCCTGAGTTACTATCGAGTGCCGAGGGTGAGACCTCTACAGCACTTCTGATGTTAACCCTGTAGTGTAGTTATTCGGTCGTGGTCATCGAGGGTGATTCCGCCTTAACCACTTCCGATACGACTCTATCGTGCAACCCCTCAAGTGTGAACCTCGGGGGTGATTCCTCTTACGTTCACCTTGATGATTACATCGAGTGGAGTTCACCGGGGGTGATTCCTCGGGTTTTCCCCTTGCTGTTTAGACACACAGTTACTATCATCACTATGACTTTACAATGAACCATGTTACTAAAGATGGGTCGACCCTGAGGGGTACCCGCGCGAGCATAATTGCGAGTGATGAGGAGTCGGGTTGACCTGGAAGGTGCCCGTGAGATAATTACGAGGCGTGGCCGGGCATTCTTAGCCCTTGCCGCAAGTCCTCGAGACGAGGCAACGGGGTCACATCTTTCGTGAGTCTCTGCTTGTTACCGCGCGTTCCTAATCCACTACGATTTGGATATTTGATCCGAGGGGCCTCTGGCCTGATAGCACTAACCAACACGTGGGCATAGTATGGGCGTTCTGCGTCGTATGCATCAGCCGAAGCTTAATAGACGTCGGCGACTGAGTGGCACGCGCCGGGTTGGACTGCGTAAGCACCTGCCTTGTTGAAGGAGGTAGCTAGGTCTGCTCACCGGCCGTGTACGCAATGTGCAGGAGTTTCCGGGGAGATGGCCCATGACCCCTGGGGGCATAGGTTTAGTCCGGCATGCTGACCTCTCTGTTAAGTCTAGGTCGGGTTGCAGTGTATTGTTTGGCCGAGGACGGGCATGACCCAGGAAAGTGTGTCCGGTCGTGCCACGACCGGTTTTCCAGGTAATAAATTTCCAGAAAAGACCGTCGTGCTCATCAGCCCTAGGATTACTGTTAGCTGATGAGGCTCCAACTTGATACAGAAATTCCAAGCAGAATACAAAATATGTAGTACAAGACCATTCTGTCCTATGAGTACAACAAATGGTTTCTAGTGGTTGATGGCGGAAGCGGTTTGTGGATCATCAGTGCCTATGGGACTCCATTTCCCACAGGAACAGCTGACCAGGTTAACTCCTATCTTCGCGAGGCTGCTATCTCCTTTACTTAGGTTCCGGGGCTGTCATCGCGTCGCTCCTCTCCGTGCAAAAAAAATCTGGCCGAGACAATAGCCAGGGACAAGCCAGTGAGTACTTTGAATGTACTCGCAAACATTATGAACACAGGTATAATATAACAATGATGTGCTGAAAATATTTTTATGCTCATGACGTCAGTCAAAAAAGATAGATAAATCTCTGATGAGTGCAAGCAAGTTATTTATAAAATTGCAGTAACATAGTAGTAGTAAAATTTATGAAAATAAATAACAAGAAATGCCACAGTCGGGCGTCTGAGCGACACCACATAAAGGGCTTTAAAAGAAATGCCACAGTCGGGCGTCTGAGCGACACCACATAAAGGGCTTTAGAAGAAATGCCACAGTCGGGCGTCTGAGCGACACCACATAAAGGGCTTTAAAAGAAATGCCACAGTCGGGCGTCTTAGCGACACCACATAAAGGGCTTTAAAAGAAATGCCACAGTCGGGCGTCTGAGCGACACCACATAAAGGGCTTTAAAAGAAATGCCACAATCGGGTGTCTGAGCGACACCACATAAAGGTCTTTAAAAGAAATGCCACAGTCGGGCGTCTGTGCGACACCACATAAAGGGCTTTAAAAGAAATGCCACAGTCGGGCGTCTTAGCGACACCACATAAAGGGCTTTAAAAGAAATGCCACAGTCGGGCGTCTGAGCAACACTACATAAAGGGCTTTAAAAGAAATGCCACAGTCGGGCGTCTGAGCGACACCACATAAAGGGCTTTAAAAGAAACGATCATAGTGAATATCCCGGAGGTAGAACCATCCCAGAGATACTCGATAATAACAATAATATCACGGTTAGTCAACAACAATAATAATCATAATTATCACAAGTCACAGGTAGTAGTTCCAGTTCTGGTTTACAGTTTCACCTCCGAAGACCGACACTAAGACCGACAACTGACCCATCGCAGACTGTAATCCTTAACCATGGACACGGCTATTCGAATAGGTTTAATCTCTGTAGAGGGTGTACTCTTTACCCACGAGTAACGGATTTCTTTAGTCCATCGGGACTAATTCCGTGTACGGTCTTTTTGTTGAGAACACACCTAACTTGCACACACCAGCTTATCACACACGTGTCTGGAATCACCCACGACACCTGTTAAGCAAACTCTAAGTGGGGAGGCTACAACCTCGCGTAGCATGGGATCAAATTTATATCGCGCGCTCTAAGGGGTGGCCTCCCCTCTTGGTCCCAACCGGAAACACCCATGCCCCCGGACCAGGTGGCCTGCCTACCAGCTACAACCAGTATCTTCCGCCATGGCCTCTCTGTACGGTGTGTGCTAGAAAGAGGTTGACAACTTACTGAACCGTACTCTACTTGCTGTAGAGACGAGTGGTAGTACGAAACAAGTATGGGGGTTACTGAGACAAGACTCGATCTACGGTCGACTCAGGAGGTTTAAGTATTCCCTGCATGATTAGTACAACGAATATATCTCATCCAACAGAGTCACCTCTCATATCACCTTACCATGCCATACCAGACATAACCGTCCCGACGGAGACTGGCGACAAACTCATGCCTACCCATGGCAGAGGTTTTTCCGGGTTCCTGCCGGTATGCAGGCAAAGCACATGAGGGTGATTATCATCACAAGTGTGTTCATTTCCAACAGCATGGAAATCACTAATATGCACTCATGCATATGATCATACCACATGAAATAACAAGTCCTTCGAAATGCGGTGGTGTTATAAATGTATCAACGATCACACCAAAAATATTATGCCGGGATTCAGAATGCTTGCCTTCAATGTGTGAAAAGGCAGGGTGCACTCCAAAACTTGAAACATTTCTCCTCTCTTCAAAAATCCTATTTTAGCAATATAAAAGAATTAACACACAAAATAAAAACAGCACCAAAAGTTGTTCTGAATTTTTTTTCAAATAAATCTTAAAATAAACTAGGTGAAATTTGAGAGAGGTAGGAAAAAGAATCATTTCATTTGGACTTATAATTAAAAAGTTATAGCCAGTCAAAGTTCTGGTCAAATCTGTTTTTAAATAAAACAGAAAAAGAAAAATGTTTAAGACGAGATTACACTTTCGAAGCGGGAAAAACGTACTGCGGTGGATTACGCCTTCACTTAAACACGTGGACGGCGCGGGGTGTCACTGACAGTGGGTCCAGAGGGCCCACTGGTCAGGTTTGACCAGTCTTCTCCCTCCTCTTTCTCTGTCCTGAGCGGAGGCGGGACTCCGGCGATCGTCGACGGCGTTTGGCTGCTCCTCGCGGGCCCCCGAGGGTGGGCATGGATCCGTAAGGCTGGGGCGGTCCTCCCGGTAGTCGTTGGGTCGTCGGGGACGGAGTGAGCTGCCGGCGGCGAGCTCCGCGGCGGAGGAAGGCTTCGGTGGCGAGGTGACTTTGTGGCGACATTGGCTCCCGATCAAAATCAAGTAGGGGAAAAGGCTCACGGGAGGATGTGGAAGCTCTTGGTGAAGAGAACGGAGAGGGGGAAGCCCTGATGGCGCCGGAGTGAACGAGACAGTGGCGGCGGCAGGAGTTGCCGGAGATGAAGAAGGCGGCGTTTCCCTGACGATTGCGGGTTATGGGGGTTCCATGGGGGTAGCCTGAGGTCACGTGTGTGCTCAGAGCGGCTCGGGGTGTCCATTTATAGCGCGACGAGGTCGGTTCCGCGGCGGTGGATAAGCTCTCTGGCGAACCGATGTTCTGTAGCAGCAGGGCATCGTGGCGGCGACGAGCGCTAGAGGACATGGCTGCGGATGAGCTCGTGCTGCTCCAGGGGCCAGGTGGCGAGCAGGAGGGGCTTGGGCGGCACTGCCTGTGGCTGGAGCCACTGCGGACGCCGGAGTTCCGCCAAGAATGCCCTGGCGGCAGCGCTGTAGCGTGCCAGGGTGGTTTGGCGCGATGCTGCGAGGCGGGGAGTGCGTGGCGAGGTGCTGCCGTGTGGGCCAAAGCCAGGGGGCTAGCGTGTCGGCTCGGCGCACGTGCGTGCCAAATGCACGCTCTGGGCGCGCCCAGAGCATGCCCACCATCTGTTCGGCGAAATTCCGTGGCCTGCTAGATGGCTAGGTTGGAGCTGAGGATTAGCAGTTCTAGTCTAGCGATAGTTTAGAAGCTAGTGGACATGCTAGTATGATCCGAGGTGCAAGGTCACAATGCAAGGATAAAATCATGTCAAAACTGGCCATGCACACCAGGTGTTTGACAAAATGTTAAAGGCATCTAAGCAACTCTTGGGGTGGCCCAAATCTCCAGATCAAGGTCTCCTTAGATGCAAGAGAGAGTGGTGAGGTTATTTGGACAAAAGGAGAAACTTGCTAGTGCAAGCTTTGCAAAACTACAATTCTGGACAGGAAATAAATGACATTATTTCATGAACCAAAATTAATCCAATGGGTGCATGCTCCTGGATATAGGGGATTAATATGGAGGACTACAAGAAGGAGAAATAATCAAGGGTTAAAGAGCAAGCAAAAATATGGTTGCTGTACAAACCATCAAGTTGGTCCAGAATGAAGATGAGGTTGATTCACTCAAAATTTTCAAAGAACAGCACTAGGTTTTTGCATAATGTTGAATCATAAGCTACTACCAATATCCCATAATTTTGGTGGAGGCTAGAAAGAATTATTTAAGAGGGTTGTAGTGCAAATTGCACTCTGGACCAGAGAAGGAAAAATTGATGCAGAGCACAAATTATTACATAAATAAAAGATATTTTTGTATAAAAGTGATTTAAAAACATCACATGACATCTCCAAATTTTGGTGAAATTTTTAGATAAATATATCAAAAGGTTGCAGTTCAAATATGGCCATATAACCTTGAAAAACCATTTTCAAGAAAGTAAAGATCAAGCAACTTAATTATTTAATTAGTTATATTAAATAAGGGAAAGTTTCTCTTGACAGATTAAATAAGCCCAATGACATATTTGGAAAGTTTTCTCTTTGGGAAAAACTCATCATAACAGAGAAGGAAATGATTTTAAAAAAAATCAAAATGGAGCTCAGAAATTCAAAGTTTTAATTCCTGGCAAAATTTTTAATAACAAAAACCTGGTTAAATTTTTGGGGTGTTACAGTACTACCCCCCTTAAGAAAAAATCTCGTCCTCGAGATTTGCTAAGAGCCATTGTGAAAAACAAATACTCCATGTGTGTTCGAGCGGTTGTGAGACTGCTGCCGTGGTGCTGCGTGAATAAAAAAATAATAGTCCACGTAGTGATAAATGATGCAGCAATTCAGGGAAAAGAAATCTCACTCTAGAATTTTTGCAAGGAAAAACAGTTAATTTAAAGGAGTATAAACCACAACAAAAACTACATACATTAGTAGAAGCCAAAAATTTGACTCGTCGTACAAACTCAGGATATCACGCATAGGTCACACACATAAATAAATGTTGCAAATAATGAATACTGCAGCGACGTCTAAAATGGAAACGGTAACTGGACGGGGTCCTGATAAAATGTCTCTGGTAAAGGAATACACTCCTCTTCTATCGGAGGCAGTGGATTGACCAGTCGATGTATGTGTCTCTCCGGGTCGGGCCTGAGTGATCTGTCGATGGCAATCTGGGGATTTAAATCAGCGAGACCCTGGAGATAATCCATTACTCGCTGGTTCAAATGCTCTTGAGCGATGATGTACTGGATAAGGTTGGCTAGAACTGGGTCTCTCTTAATACGCCCTCCGGGAAAAGACGTTACTTCTCCGGGTGCTGCACGGCTCGGAAAGTAATAATATCCTCGTTCGCGGGCATAGGGTACTGCGGATCAAAGACGAGCAATCGCTCCTTTCGCAGCAGCTTCTATGGCCAAGTGTGGGGTTGGCATAGATTTCCCCACGAAGGAAACTTCTGTTGGATCTTGGTTGGGGTCTACAGGAGGAATGTGTACTGCTGCCCAATATTCCGAGGTGGAAGGGGTGATTCTAGACTTGAACAGCTCGTACTGGGGTGGCTGGGTAGAACCCATGGTACTGCGGGTAAAATCCCACAATATTTTGACAAAGCTACCTTGGGTTGCATCTGGGGTTCTTAGATGAATGCTGGGGCTCGACATGACAGGAAATGGTTGTGAGTGTGGTGCACAAGGTGAGGGTTGCTGGGTAAGGTCATAAGGTGGCCTTTGTATAGCAATGGAGCCGGATCGTTTTACCGTGGTGAAAGGTAATAAATTTGCCAGCTTAGCTCCAGAGGTCGGGTCAGTGTCAGAGATACACATATCTCCTAAAGAGACGTGTTACTGTGGTTGTCGTCGGGTTGGTTTTGGTAGCTGTGCCCGGAAAAATATGCAACTATGCGCTGACCGAATATGCAAGGTTACTATTAAGACAGAGGCACAACGACAGGCTGCGTTAATATACATGGTCGCACGATTACAACGCGAGGATACACTGAAACTAAGTGCTACTCACACGGTTTAATGTACCTCGTTTATGTCTAAACGG
The DNA here is from genome assembly GCF_018294505.1 of Triticum aestivum. Classification (NCBI taxonomy): domain Eukaryota; kingdom Viridiplantae; phylum Streptophyta; class Magnoliopsida; order Poales; family Poaceae; genus Triticum; species Triticum aestivum. The sequence goes on from NC_057813.1 coordinate 466,959,992, forward strand.
GCGTGCCTGGTGGATGTCGAGGCTTCTCCACGTGTCTCACTTCTGGGATTAGTCGGAGATGGCGGAGGAACAGCAGGGTCGGGGTAGCGATGATGACCATTGCGGGGATTGTTGGCCACAACCCCGTTGGAGTGTGCTCCCAAAAGGCGACGAAGCACTTCTGGGGTCATCAAAGCATCTCGGCTGATGGCTGGGGCTGATCTCGGGGTCTCGATCAGTTGTCCAAACAGCACGACTGGGTTGTCGGCGTTGGGCTCGTTTTCTTCTCTTGCCGGGGCTCGACGAACTCCACGAGCTGCAATTAAATCAATAGTGATTTGATCGCACAGTTCCTCTAGTGCACTTACATAGCGCACTAGGTGCAACAATGCGGGGTCCGTCTCGTGATCTCCGTTGGCAACTTGGGGTGGTCTAGCATACCCTTCACGTCTGGGGTAGTAGTGGAACGAGCGACAGTTAACTCTGGGCGACAAGTGCCTGAGATGAACTATAGCCTCTCGAGCAGCTAATTGGATGGCTTGTGGCTCAAAGGAAGTTGTTCTTCCGGTGAACCTGTAGGGGCGCTCGGGCGACAGTCCCCTACCGTAAATGTGCACAGTGGCCCAGAATTGACGGTCTTCACCGCTCATGGGTCCTTGGTACACAACATATTCTGGTGGCTCCTCTAACGCATAGGCACGATGGGTGAGGTTTGCGAGGATGGTCACAAAACCTCCAAGGTTGGTTGCTGTGGTCTCGTTGTGCACTATGGGTCCAGACATTGTGGCTCGGTTTGGGGTAGCGGCTGTGCTGTGCTGGGTTGAGACTAGCGTGCCCTTTTTATAGGAAAAAGGGGACGGAGTCTTCTTTCGCACGCTTGCGAAAAAGGACTATTTAGGGGCCGGTCACTGGCGCATGAGCGACAGGTTAGGTTGATAGGTTGGGCACCGACTGCCAAAAAGGTGTTGGGTCACTGTGTGGCTATCTTGTACGAGAAGCTTGGCTGGGGTTTGGTTATGGTCTGGTGGGTTGGTTTGCCTAAATTTATTGACCTGACTAAGATAGGATTAGCCAATGGTCAGCCTGGCTCTGATACCAAGTCTGCCACGACCGGTTCTCCAGGTAATAAATTTCTAGAAAAGACCGTCGTGCTCATCAGCCCCAGGATTACTGTTAGCTGATGAGGCTCCAACTTGATACAGAAATTCCAAGCAGAATACAAAATATGTAGTACAAGACCATTCTGGCCTGTGAGTACAACAAATGGTTTCTAGTGGTTGATGTCGGAAGCGGTTTGTGGATCATCAGTGTCTATGGGACTCCATTTCCCACAGGAACAGCTAACCAGGTTAACTCGTATCTTCGCGAGGCTGCCATCTCCTTTGCTTAGGTTCCGGGGCTGTCATCGCGTCGCTCCTCTCCGTGCAAAAAAAATCTGGCCAAGACAATAGCCAGGGACAAGCCAGTGAGTACTTTGAATGTACTCGCAAACATTATGAACACAGGTATAATATAACAATGATGTGCTGAAAATATTTTTATGCTCATGACGTCAGTCAAAAAAGATAGATAAATCTCTGATGAGTGCAAGCAAGTTATTTATAAAATTGCAGTAACATAGTAGTAGTAAAATTTATGAAAATAAATAACAAGAAATGCCACAATCGGGCGTCTGAGCGACACCACATAAAGGGCTTTAAAAGAAATGCCACAGTCGGGCGTCTGAGCGACACCACATAAAGGGCTTTAAAAGAAATGCCACAGTCGGGCGTCTGAGCGACACACATAAAGGGCTTTAAAAGAAATGCCACAGTCGGGCGTCTTAGCGACACCACATAAAGGGCTTTAAAAGAAATGCCACAGTCGGGCGTCTGAGCGACACCACATAAAGGGCTTTAAAAGAAATGCCACAGTCGGGCGTCTGAGCGACACCACATAAAGGGCTTTAAAAGAAATGCCACAGTCGGGCGTCTGAGCGACACCACATAAAGGGCTTTAAAAGAAATGCCACAGTCGGGCGTCTGAGCGACACCACATAAAGGGCTTTAAAAGAAATGCCACAGTCGGGCGTCTGAGCGACACCACATTAAGGGCTTTAAAAGAAACGATCATAGTGAATATCCCGGAGGTAGAACCATCCCAGAGATACTCGATAATAACAATAATATCATGGTTAGTCAACAACAATAATAATCATAACTATCACAAGTCACAGGTAGTAGTTCCAGTTCTGGTTAACAGTTTCACCTCCGAAGACCGACACTAAGACCGACACCTGACCCATCCCAGACTGTAATCCTTAACCATGGACACGGCTATTCGAATAGGTTTAATCTCTGTAGAGGGTGTACTCTTTACCCACGAGTAACGGATTTCTTTAGTCCATCGGGACTAATTCCGTCTACGGTCTTTTTGTTGAGAACACACCTAACTTGCACACACCAGCTTATCACACACGTGTCTGGAATCACCCACGACACCTGTTAAGCAAACTCTAAGTGGGGAGGCTACAACCTCGCGTAGCATGGGATCAAATTTATATCGCGCGCTCTAAGGGGTGGCCTCCCCTCTCGGTCCCAACCGGAAACACCCATGCCCCCGGACCAGGTGGCCTGCCTACCAGCTACAACCGGTATCTTCCGCCATGGCCTCTCTGTACGGTGTGTGCTAGAAAGAGGTTGACAACTTACTGAACCGTACTCTACTTGCTGTAGAGACGAGTGGTAGCACGAAACAAGTATGGGGGTTACTGGCACAAGACTCGATCTACGGTCGACTCAGGAGGTTTAAGTATTCCCTGCATGATTAGTACAACGAATATATCTCATCCAACAGAGTCACCGCTCATATCACCTTACCATGCCATACCAGACATAACCGTCCCGACGGAGACCAGCGACAAACTCATGCCTACCCATGGCAGAGGTTTTTCCGGGTTCCTACCGGTATGCAGGCAAGGCACATGAGGGTGATTATCATCACAAGTGTGTTCATTTCCAACAGCATGGAAATCACTAATATGCACTCATGCATATGATCATACCACATGAAATAACAAGTCCTTCGAAATGCGGTGGTGTTATAAATGTATCAACGATCACACCAAAAATATTATGCCAGGATTCAGAATGCTTGCCTTCAATGTGTGGAAAGGCAGGGTGCACTCCAAAACTTGAAACATTTCTCCTCTCTTCAAAAATCCTATTTTAGCAATATAAAAGAATTAACACACAAAATAAAAACAGCACCAAAAGTTGTTCTGAATTTTTTTTCAAATAAATCTTAAAATAAACTAGGTGAAATTTTAGAGAGGTAGGAAAAAGAATCATTTCATTTGGACTTATAATTAAAAAGTTATAGACAGTCAAAGTTCTGGTCAAATCTGTTTTTAAATAAAACAGAAAAAGAAAAACGTTTCAGACGAGATTACGCTTTCGAAGCGGGGAAAATGTACTGCGGTGGATTACGCCTTCACTTAAACACGTGGACGGCGCGGGGTGTCACTGACAGTGGGTCCAGAGGGCCCACTGGTCAGGTTTGACCAATCTTCTCCCTCCTCTTTCTCTGTCCCGAGCGGAGGCGGGACTCCGGCGATCGTCGCCGGCGTTTGGCTGCTCCTCGTGCGCCCCCGAGGGTGGGGATGGATCCGTAAGGCTGGGGCGGTCCTCCCGGTAGTCGTTGGGTTGGCGGGGACGGAGTGAGCTGCCGGCGGCGAGCTCCGCGGCGGAGGAAGGCTTCGGTGGCGAGGTGACTTTGTGGCGGCGTTGGCTCCCGATCAAAATCAAGTAGGGGAAAAGGCTCACGGGAGGATGTGGAAGCTCTTGGTGAAGAGAACGGAGAGGGGGAAGCCCTGATGGCGCCGGAGTGAACGAGACAGTGGCGGCGGCAGGAGTTGCCGGAGATGAAGAAGGCGGCGTTCCCTGACGATTGCGGGTTATGGGGGTTCCATGGGGGTAGCCTGAGGTCGCGTGTGTGCTTAGAGCGGCTCGGGGTGTCCATTTATAGTGCTACGAGGTCGGTTCCGCGGCGGTGGATAAGCTCTCCGGCGAACCGACGTTCTGTAGCAGCAGGGCATCGTGGCAGCGACGAGCACTAGAGGACATGGCTGCGGATGAGCTCGCACTGCTCCAGGGGCCAGGTGGCGAGCGGGAGGGGCTTGGGCGGCGCAGCCCGTGGCTGGAGCCACTGCGGACGCCGGAGTGCCACCAAGAATGCCCTGGCGGCGGCGCTGTAGCATGCCAGGGTGGTTTGGCGCGATGCTGCGAGGCGGGGAGTGCGTGGCGAGGTGCTGCCGTGTGGGCCAAAGCCAGGGGGCTAGCGTGTCGGCTCGGCGCACGTGCGTGCCAAACGCACGCTCTGGGCGCGCCCAGAGCACGCCCACCATCTGTTCGGCGAAATGCCGTGGCCTGCTAGATGGCTAGGTTGGAGCTGAGGATTAGCAGTTCTAGTCTAGCGATAGTTTAGAAGCTAGTGGACATGCTAGTATGATCCGAGGTGCAAGGTCACAATGCAAGGATAAAATCATGTCAAAACTGGCCATGCACACCAGGTGTTTGACAAAATGTTAAAGGCATCTAAGCAACTCTTGGGGTGGCCCAAATCTCCAGATCAAGGTCTCCTTAGATGCAAGAGAGAGTGGTGAGGTTATTTGGACAAAAGGAGAAACTTGCTAGTGCAAGCTTTGCAAAACTACAATTCTGGACAGGAAATAAATGACATTATTTCATGAACCAAAATTAATCCAATGGGTGCATGCTCCTGGATTTAGGGGTTTAATATGGAGGACTACAAGAAGGAGAAATAATCAAGGGTTAAAGAGCAAGCAAAAATATGGTTGCTGTACAAACCATCAAGTTGGTCCAGAATGAAGATGAGGTTGATTCACTCAAAATTTTCAAAGAACAGCACTAGGTTTTTGCATAATGTTGAATCATAAGCTACTACCAATATCCCATAATTTTGGTGGAGGCTAGAAAGAATTATTTAAGAGGGTTGTAGTGCAAATTGCACTCTGGACCAGAGAAGGAAAAATTGATGCAGAGCTCAAATTATTACATAAATAAAAGATATTTTTGTATAAAAGTGATTTAAAAACATCACATGACATCTCCAAATTTTGGTGAAATTTTTAGATAAATATATCAAAAGGTTGCAGTTCAAATATGGCCATATAACATTGAAAAACCATTTTCAAGAAAGTAAAGATCAAGCAACTTAATTATTTAATTAGTTATATTAAATAAGGGAAAGTTTCTCTTGACAGATTAAATAAGCCCAATGACATATTTGGAAAGTTTTCTCTTTGGGAAAAACTCATCATAACAGGGAAGGAAATGATTTAAAAAAAATCAAAATGGAGCTCAGAAATTCAAAGTTTTAATTCCTGGCAAAAATTTTAATAACAAAAACCTGGTTAAATTTTTGGGGTGTTACAGGTCGGAGTTAAGCGAGCGTGGTGGGTAAGTTGGTGCACCCCTGCAGGGAAGAAAAAATCTATCAATAGCCTGTCCTACGGTAACGGACACTTGGAGTTGTATCCCAATCGATACAACTAGAACTGGATACTTGTGATGAGAATTGGATTGTGATGAGGTGATAACTGGATAGTATGGCTCTGGGATTGCTTTCTCACAGGGAGTCGAGAAAGGATCTCTGGCCGAGGTTGATAATACCACTACTACTTTACTTTATGCTACTCTACCCCCCTCCTGTTTGCTGCAAGATGGTGGTTTCCAGAAGATGCTAGTCTTCGATAGGACTAGGCCTTCTCTCTATTATGGCATTTCTACAGCCCAGTCCACATATACAGCCTTCCTTTGATAATGTTGCATGTGTAGTGTAGATCCTTGCTTGCGAGTACTTTGGATGAGTACTCATGGTTGCTTTGCTCCCTCTTTTCCCCCTTTTCCATTCTTCTCGGATGACGCAACCAGATGACGGAGTCCAGGAGCCAGATGACACCTTTGACGAGTGCTACTACCCCGAGGGTGCCTACTACCACGTGACGGACACCGACGACCAGTAGTAGTTAGGAGGCTCCCAGGCAGGAGGCCTTGCCTTTTCGATCGTAGATGCTTTTGTGCTAGCCTTCTTAAGGCAAACTTGTCTAACTTATGTCTGTACTCAGATATTGTTGCTTCTGCTGACTCTTCTGTATTCGAGCTTATGTATTCCAGCCCTCGAGGCCCCTGGCTTGTAATATAAAGCTTGTATTATTTTAATTTGTGTCTAGAGTTGTGTTGTGATATCTTCCCGTGAGTCCTTGATCATGATCGTGCACATTTGCGTGTATGATTAGTGTATGATTGAATCGTGGGCGTCACACCCAGTGGCTATAAATATCCCACCCCCTACACCACAAATTGGTGTCTGCTCAGAGTTAGTACACGGCTTTTGTCGTTTGAGAGCAACCCACTGCCGAAGCTTTCGAGAGAGAATGCTTAAGAGGACAAAGCCCAAACCACCTAGATCCCAAAGAGTGTTTGGCATCACTGAAGTCTTTCTGTCCGCGTGATCTGAAGACTTGTTACACTTGAGGACTGTGAATCCTCCATCCGGTTAAGCGTCGCGTTCTGAGCATCCAAGAGCCATTGTGGATTGCCGGTGAACGAAGTCTGTGAAGGTTCGGAAGTCTACCTTGAAGACTTACCAGAATGATTGGGCGGGGACTAAGTGTCCTTAGCTCAAGGGGAATAAGGTGAAGATGCAGTCTTCTGAGTTGAATCTCAGCCTCCCTAACCAGATGTACAGTTGTCACAACAACTGGAACTGGTCGAACAAATCCCTGTCCTTCTGAAGCCACTGGTTCTATCTCTTACCTCTCTTTACTTACAGTTTGTCTTCGTGAAGTCATAGCCTGCTTGCATCATCTATTTGACTTCACTGGGTGACTATCTATTCTGATTGGCTTCATACTATCTTCCATATTGATCTTTACTACCTAGATGCTATTAGTCTTTGTGCTTTCACTCCATTGAATACTTGACTATGGCTTGTCTAGTGTAGTCTACCTTCCGCTGCATTCGAATAGTGTTGTTTATATTGTTTATCTTCGAAACTCCCATGTTTTGAAGACTTTCATAAAAATCGCCTATTCACCCCCCTCTAGTTGATAACTAGCCCTTTCAATTGGTATCAGAGCAAGGTACTCCCTTGTTCTGTGTGATTCGGTTTAACCACCTGGAGTTTAGCTATGTCGACTGCAGGGATAATCAAAGTCTCCGCTGCGTGCCCCATCTTCGATGGCACTGAATATCCCTACTGGAAGAATAGGATGAGTATGCATCTTGAAGCCATTGAGGTCGATCTATGGTATGTCATCAAGAACGGCGTTCCCAAGACAGGTGAAGGTGTCACCCCTGCTGATGTCAAGAAGTTCATTCAACTGGACTCTACTGCCAAGAACATCATCTGTGGTCACCTTACCAAAGGAGAGCATGGCCGTGTGAGTGCTCTGGAAACGTCGAAGCTAGTCTAGGACTGGCTCTCCAAGTTCAATGAAGGCGTCTCAACTCAGCGAGATCAACGTATCAGTACTCTCCGCAACCTCTTCAACCGCTTCAAGAGACACGACAACGAGAATGTCCAGCTCACATTTGATCGCCTCACTGATATCACAAATGAGCTCCAAGCACTCGGCGCCACTGAGATCATGAAGCATGAGATAGTGAAGACACTACTGAGATCTCTTGACAGCTCATTTGACACCTTAGACCTGATGATACAAGAACGCCCTGATTTCAAGACTCTTGATCCGTCTGACATACTTGAGAGGCTCAACACACATGAGTACCAGCTATCTGAGAAACGGGATATCTATGGCCCCAACTATGGCCGAACTCGAGCTTTGAAGGCAAAGGCTGTTGCTTCCTCATCTGAAGAAGAATCTGACTGCAGTTCTGGTGATCCTGAAGACATTGGAAAGGAGCATGCTATGCTTGTGAAGAAGTTCCAGAAATTCACCAAGAAGAAAGGCTTCAGAAAGTCTTCATGATCTAGCTCAAGAAATGATGAAGCTTCTACATATGATCACAAGAAGAGAACATGTCACAAGTGCAAGAAACCTGGTCACTTCATCTCTGAGTGTCCACAGTGGGACAATGAGAAGAAGAATAAGAAGAGCAAAGAATATGATTCTGATGACAACAAGAAGAAGAAATCCTCAAAGTCTTCTTCCAAGTCTTCATCCAGATCTTCATCACACAAGAAGAGCTCATCTGGCAAGGCCCGTGCTTTTGTTGGCAAGGAAATGGATTCTGAGGAGGAGTCAGCTTCATAGGAGGCGGAGGTGGAGTCTGAGGGGGAGTCTAACTCGGGTGTTGCGAGTCTAGCCCTAGCTACTGCCTATGTCGCCAAGTCCATCTTCAACACCGAAGACAATGGCTCCGTCACCAACACTAATGATAATGTCGAGGACGACTCGCCTCCCACCTACTGCTTCATGGCACGTGGTGCCAAGGTAAAATCACGCGATGCTTACTTTCAAAAATCCAATGAAGATGACTCTGATGGTGAATCCAAACCTAGTTACGAAACACTTGCTAAAATTGGAACTGAACAACATAAAGCTATGGAACATACTCAAAAACTGTTAGACAAAAGCGATGACCTATTGGACGCGGAAATGACCAAGTCTCAGTCCTTAATTGAAGACATAAAAAATCTTCATATTAAGTACCAGGAACTTGAAGGTCGACATGAATCGCTCACAACTTCTCATGAAAAGCTTTCCTATGATTATCTTCAAAGGAAGCCGAAACTTGAGAAATTGAGATCGGATCATGAAGATCTTCAAAAGGAAAATGAGTCACTTCGCGCCCAACAGATCAGTCCCGCTCAGTAAGGATTTGAACCACCATGCCTAAAATGCATTGAGCGTGATAACGCTGCTTCTGTTGCTGAATGTTCTACCGCTGCTACTGTTGCAATATCTTCAACAGTTGACGTGGTAACTAACCCCTCTACTGAGGATACCACTACTGTTGCTGATGAGAATGGCAGGTTGAAGACACTGCTTGAGACAGGGATGTACAAAAGTCTCAAAGGGCATCAGACACTATGTGATGTCCTTAAAAAGCAGATTCTGAACCGAAACCCTAGGAAAGAGGGTGTTGGGTTCGAGAGGAAAATGAATGTTGATGGGTCATACTGGAAGCCTGAGCAGTACCCCAAAACCACATGGGTTGCTGCAAAGGAACCTCCAGCTGATCCATCCACCTTATTTGGTTTCACTTGTGCTAACCCCATTATCATTGATGAATCCTTTGATGCAAACTGTAAACTATTTAAGAATCAGAATGGTGAAGTGTTTGCCAGGTATATTGGTACTAACTGCAGGAATGGGCCACCTTTGAAGAAGATATGGGTTCCCAAAAGTTGTCTTGAGAAACTTCTAGTGAATGTCATCATGACACCACCCATGAAGAAGACAAATCCCATACCAAAGGCTTCATATGGTCCGAAAGCTTCATACAGACCGAGGACTCATCTAAGTCACCCTAACGTCAATGTTTTGCAAGGAGATCATACTCAGACCCATGAATATGAGCGTGTTTCTTCAAACCACTATGTTCATAGAAAAAAGAATTTTTCTGCTTATTCCTATGAGTATTATTCACCTCCTGCAAGGCTATTTACTAGGGATCCAAAGCCGAAATTCTTAGATGCTGCACTTAGACTCATTGCTTCTAAGCCACCCCTGAAAATGTGGGTGGTTATGAAAACTTAACTCTCTTTTGCAAGGTAAGGTCTCCAGCCGGAAATCAATGGCGTCCAAAACTAATGTTGGGGACCTTAAACATCATGTGGGGCGCAAGATAAAATGCCCAAATGGTCTTACTATGTACTTCGTTCCAGGATTCCTTGATATTCACCCTATCTATCCTAACCAAGATCTGAATTTTCATGTTCCACGTGTTCATCAAATGTTTATGCTTCACAACTCGCTTGGTGAAGCCTATCCCCCAAACTGCACTGTAGGCTACAACACCTCGTACTTCAAAATGGATTATGGACAGTGGATGCACTAACCACATGACGGGCGATCGAAGTCTTCTGATGGATTCAACGCTACGTCCATCAGACAAAAGTCACATCACATTTGCTGACACTGGTAAAAGCAAAGTAATGGGTCTAGGTAGAGTTGCTATATCAAGGGACCAGCACATGGATAAAGTGATGCTTGTTGAATCCCTTGGTTTCAACTTAATGTCTGTCTCAATGCTTTGTGACTTAAACATGATTGTGCTATTTGGAAAATATCGATGCCTTGTACTAATGGAATCTGACAAGTCTCTAGTCTTTGAAGGGTATTGGAAAGATGATCTATATATGGTAGATTTCTCAGCAGGACCACAGATGGCTGTATGTCTTCTAGCAAAGGCTTCAGAATGCTGGCTCTGGCATCGAAGGCTAGGACATGCTGGTATGAAGAACTTGCACACTCTCGCGAAGAAGAAGCATGTCGTGGGCATCGAAGGCGTCAAGTTCAAGAAGGACCATCTATGTGGCGCCTGCGAAGCTGGAAAGATAACTAGGGCCAAGCATCCCTCGAAGACAATCATGACTACATCTCAACCCTTCGAGCTGCTTCACATGGATCTATTCGGCGCTACTCACTACTCTACTCTCAATGCTACTGCTTGCCTCTATGGCTTCATAATTGTTGATGATTACTCTAGATATACTTGGGTGCACATAATTCTCTACACGACTGAAGTGGAGGATGTCTTCAGACGATTTCCCAATCGTGCCATGACGAACTATGGCGTCAAGATCAAGCACATCAGAAGCGATAATGGCACTGAGTTCAAGAACACTGGCCTCGACCTCTATCTGGATACACTTGGTATCACACATGAGTTCTCTGCTCCTTATACACCTCAGCAGAATGGCATCACCGAGCGCAAGAACAGAACTCTCATTGAGATGGCCCGAACGATGCTTGATGGGTACAAGACTCCACGGAAGTTCTGGCCTGAAGCCATTGACACTGCTTGCCACATCATCAACCGCGTTTATCTTCACAAGCTTCTGAAGAAAACATCCTATGAGCTCCTAACTAGTAAGAAGCCAAATGTAAGCTACTTCAGAGTATTTAATGCTAGGTGCTGGATCAAGGATCCACATCACAGTTCAAAATTTGCACCAAAAGCACATGAAGGTTTTATGCTTGGTTATGGAAAGGATTCGCACTCCTACAGAGTCTTCAACCTCTTTCACTATAAAGTGGTTGAAACTGTGGATGTATGGTTCGATGAAACTAACGGCTCGCAAAGAGAGAACCTGCCAAATGTGCTAGATGAAGTACCTCCAAGTGAATCCATCAAGCAGATGGGAATTGGAGATATCATACCCTCTGAGAATCAATCTGAAGAGGAACTTGTCATTTCTACACCTAATCAACCTGAATATAATGCTCAGCCTGAAGACAATCCCCCAAAAGATGACATTGATCAGCAAGAGCAAAATCTTCATCCTGCTCATCCTCGTGTTGCAAATGAAGTTCAGATTGAGAAGATAATTGACAGCTTGAATGCACCTGGTCCACTCACTCGTTCAAAAGCAACTCAAAGAGCAACACAGCTAACCAACTTCTGTGGACATTTTGCATTTGTCTCATCTCTGAACCCAAGAAAGTTGATGAAGCCTTCATGGAACCTGAATGGATTCAAGCTATGCAAGAAGAGCTTCAACAGTTCGAGCCGAATAATGTGTGGGAATTGGTCAAGCGTCCTGATCCTCGGAAGCACAGTATCATTGGCATGGATATATCACAACAAGCAAGATGAGCATGGTCAAGTGGTCAGAAACAAGGCTCGTCTCGTTGCGCAAGTTTACACTCAAGTGGAAGGAATTGACTTCGATGAAACATTTTCTCCGGTGGCAAGACTTGAAGCCATTCGCATACTGCTAGCCTATGCAAATCATCACAACATTCTTCTGTATCAAATGGATGTGAAAAGTGCTTTTCTCAATGTAAAGATAGAAGAAGAAGTATATGTCGCACAACCTCCAGGCTTTGAAAATCCAAAACATCCTGATATGGTATACAAGCTCAACAAGGCACTGTATGGCCTCAAACAAGCCCCTCGAGCTTGGTATGACACGCTTAAAGACTTCCTGAAGAGCAAAGGCTTCAAACCTGGTTCACTAGATCCTACACTCTTCACGAAGACATATGATGGTGAACTATTTGTGTGCCAAATCTATGTGGATGACATTATCTTCGGGTGCACCAACAAGAAATACAGTGATGAATTTGGTCACATGATGCAAGAGCAATATCAAATGTCCATGATGGGCGAGCTGAAGTTCTTTCTGGGTCTTCAAATCCGTCAGCAACGCATTGTCATCTTCATATCACAAGAAAAATACCTCAAAGACTGCCTGAAGAAGTTTGGAATGCAAGATTGCAAAGGATACACGACGCGAATGCCAACCAAAAGTCATCTGGATCCCGACGACAATGGTAAAGAGTTCGATCAAAAGTTATATCACTCCATGATTGGTTCTTTGCTTTACTTATGTGCATCTAGGACAGATATAATGCTTAGTGTTTGCATGTGTGCCCGATTCCAAGCGACACCAAAGGAATCGCATCACTTAGCTGTGAAGCGAATTCTTCAATATTTGGCTTACACCCCAACACTAGGATTATGGTATCCAAAGGGCTCAGAGTTTGATCTAGTTGGTTTCTCAGATGCTGATTATGCTGGTGACAAGGTTGATCGCAAGTCCACATTAGGCACATGTCACTTTCTGGGACGATATCTTGTCTGTTGGTCTTCAAAGAAGCAGAACTATGTATCTCTCTCTACTGTTGAATCTGAATACATTGTTGCTGGATCTTGTTGTGCTCAACTTCTCTGGATGAAGCAAACTCTCAAGGACTATGGAATCCATCTAAAGAATGTGCCTCTTTACTGCGATAATGAGAGTGCTATCAAGATTGCCAACAACCCAGTTCAGCACTCGAAGAGAAAGCACATTGAAATTCGTCATCACTTTCTCAGAGATCACGTTATGAAGGAAGATATTGATATCATTCACGTCAAGACAGAAGAACAGTTGGCTGATATCTTCACAAAGCCCTTGGATGAGAAAAGGTTTTGCAAGTTGCGGTGTGAGCTAAATATCTTGGAATCCTCAAATGTCCTGTGAATGGGCACACATCCTAACACTTATGCATTTTGATGACTTAGATGTGCAACACATGAAGTAATGTATATCTTCAATCAATGAAGACATACACTCTAAGTGTGAATACATTAATGCAGAATTTGACTTCGGACCGCCACATAATTGTGCGCCGTGTCTGGGTCTAATACTTCCTATACGGTGGGTAACGCCACCACCAAATTTTTTTGAAGTGTTTATCTTGGCGTTATGTTTGCATAGTTTTCATATTGGATTCATATTCATCCTTGGCTTATATTCAAGTTTATCTTCAATTGGTTGAATAGGACTAGTACTATATATATCTATCTGTGTGCTATATATAGCTATGGCTTCGTGTTGAATCTTTTGAACTAAGTGGATGTGATCGGACCCTAACCTATCTATATGCTTCTACCTCAACTCTATCTCACCAAGTCATATGCATTCTATTGAAAATTGTCGATTGTTTTCACAGAGACCTTGTCAGCTGAAGTCAATCCGACAAACATTTATATCTGTTTTTAATGCTTTATCCTATTTGCCTGAAACCCGGAGAATTTGGAACAACCACTGATACGTCTCCAACGTATCTATAATTTTTTATTGCTCCATGCTACTTTATCTACTGTTTTAGGCAATATTGGGCTTTATTATCCACTTTTATATTATTTTTGGGACTAACCTATTAACCGGAGGCCCAACCCAGATTTGCTGTTTTATGCCTATTTCAGTGTTTCAAGGAAAAGGGATATCAGACGGAGTCAAAACGGAACGGAATCAACTGGAGAAGTTATTTTTGGAAGGAAAGCCACCTGGGAGACTTGGAGTCCACGTAAAGAAAGAAACATGGAAGGAACGAGGTAGGGGGGCGCACCCACCCCCCCTGGGCACGCCCTCCACCCTCGTGGGGCCCTCGTGGCTCCCCTGACGTATTTCTTCCTCCTATATATATCGATATACCATAAAACTTCCAGAACAGAAGATAGATCGGGAGTTCCGCCGCCGCAAGCCTTTGTAACCACCAAAAACCAATCGGGACCCTGTTCCGGCACCCTGCCGGAGGGGGATCCCATCACCGGAGGCCATCTTCATCATCCCGGTGCTATCCATGACGAGGAGGCAGTAGTTCACCCTCGAGGCTGAGGGTATGTACCAGTTGCTATGTGTTTGATCTCTCTCTCTCTCGTGTTCCTCTATGGCACGATCTTGATGTATCCCTAGCTTTGCTATTGTAGTTGGATCTTATGATGTTTATCCCCCTCTACTCTCTTGTGATGAATTGAGTTTCCCCTTTGAAGTTATTTTATCGGATTGAGTCTTTTATGAACACTTGATGTATGTCTTGCGTGGGATAACCGTGGTGACAATGGGTTATTCTATTGATCCACTTGATTTATGTTTTGGTGATCAACTTGCGGGTTTCGTGACACTTGGGAACCTATGCATAGGGGTTGGCACACGTTCTTGAGTCTCCGGTTGTAGCTTTGGGGCACTCTTTGAAGTACTTTTATGTTGGTTGGATGAATCTGAGATTGTGTGATGCATATCGTATAATCATGCCCACGGATACTTGAGGTGACAATGGAGTATCTAGGTGACATTAGGGTTTTGGTTGATTTGTATCTTAAGGTGTTATTCTAGTACGAACTCTTTTATAGATCGATCCGAAAGAATAGCTTTGTGGTGGTTTCGTACCCGACCATAATCTCTACGTTTGTTCTTCGCTATTAGTGGCTTTGGAGTGACTCTTTGTCGCATGTTGAGTGCTTGTCATATGTTCTATCTATGTTATTAGTGTTGAGAGAACTTACACTAGTGAAAGTATGAACCCTAGGCCTTGTTTCCTACCATTGCAATACCATTTACGCTCACTTTTACCGCTCGCTACCTTGCTGTTTTTATTGTTTCAGATGACAAATACCTAGATCTACTATCTATTTTGCACTTGTATCTTCATCTCTTCGCCGAACTAGTGCACCTATACAATTTAACATTGTATTGGGTGTGTTGGGGACACAAGAGACTTTTTGTTATTTGGTTGCAGGGTTGTTTGAGAGAGACCATCTTCATCCTACGCCTCCTACGGATTGATAAACCTTAGGTCATCCACTTGAGGGAAATTTGCTAGTGTCCTACAAACCTGTGCACTTGCAGGCCCAACAACGTCTAAAAGAAGAAGGTTGTGTAGTAGACATCAAGCTCTTTTCTGGCGCCGTTGCCGGGGAGGTGAGTGCTTGAAGGTATATCTTTAGATCTTGCAATTGAATATTTTTGTTTCTTGTTTTAGCACTAGTTTATTTTATAAAAGAAAACTAAAAAAATGGAGTTGAGTTTGTCTCATACGCTTGATCTTTTTAATATCTTTCGTGAGTATGATGGAAAGGATAATTGTGCTCAAGTGCTAGAAGAAGAAATCTATAGAATGTTTGGCACTAAATCTTTGAATGATGAGCATGATTGCAATGTTGTTGGTATGAATTCCTTGAATATCCATGATGCTAATGATATGCAAAGCCACAAGCTTGGGGAAGCTATGTTTGATGAAGATGTTATTTTTTGTCCCCCAAGCTTTGATGAGCAAATTTACTATGATGAAAGCATGCCTCCTATTTATGATGATTATTGTGATGATACTTATGCTATAAAGAAGAAGTTTGCTTATGTGGAGAGTAGAAAATTTTCTATGCTTGTAGATCATGAAAAGAATGCTTTAGGTGCTGGTTATATTGTTGAATTCATTCATGATGCTACTGAAAATTATTATGAGAGAGGAACATATGCTTGTAGGAATTGCAATAATATCAAGTTTCCTCTCTATGTGCTTAAATTCTTGAAGTTATGCTTGTTTTGCCATCCTATGCTAGTTGATTATTGTTCCCATAAGTTGTTTGCTCACAATATCCCTATGCATAGGAAGTGGGTTAGACTTAAATGTGCTAGTCATATGCTTCATGATGCTCATGTCATGTTTCAATTCTTATCTTTTATGTGAGCATCATTGTCATCATCATGCCTAGCTAGAAAGGCATTAAAGAAAAGTGCTTGTTGGGAGACAACCCAATATTTATCCTTACTGTTTTTGTGTGTCCACATGATTATTCTACTGTAGTAATCATGTTTTATAGCTTTTGTTTTAATAAAGTGCCAAGTAAAACCTTTGGGAAGACTTGGGTGAAGTTTATGTGATCTTGCTGTGAAAAACAAAAACTTTAGCGCTCACGAGACTAGCTGCCATTTTTTTACTGGAGAGTGCTTTTAGGTTGATTCTTTTTGCAGATGATTAATAGACAAATTTTGCAGGTCCAGCAATTTATTTCATAATTTGCGGGGTTACATAAGTATACGTTTTATACAGATTGCTACAGACTGTTCTGTTTTTGACAGATTCTGTTTTCATTGTGTTTTTTGCTTATTTTGATGGATCTATGGCTAGTATTAAGTGGTATGAACCATATAGAAGTTATAATATAGTATATATTACACCAATATGAATTTAGAATGAGTTCATTACAGTACCTAAGTGGTGGTTTTATTTTCTTATACTAACGGAGCTTACGAGTTTTGTTTTGAGTTTCGTGTGGTTGATGTTTTCAAGTTTTGGGTAAGGATTCGATGGACTATGGAATAAGGAGTGGAAAGAGCCTAAGCTTGGGGATGCCCAAGGCACCCCAAGATAATATTCAAGGACAACCAAGAGCCTAAGCTTGGGGATGCCCCGGAAGGCATCCCCTCTTTCGTCTTCGTTCATCGGTAACTTTACTTGGAGCTATATTTTTATTCGCCACATGATATGTGTTTTGCTTGGAGCGTCAATTTATTTTGTTAGTTTTTGATTGCTGTTAGTTAGAATAGTGTTTTTCTTCTTTAGTTTCAATAAAAAAGTCAAGGATAGCCTTTGCCATGCTTATTTTGCTAGTTTGCATGTTGCTGTTTGAAAACAGAAAGTTTACCGCTGTTGCAAAAATTGCCTAGAAAAGTCAGGGCATGGTCTAACGTTGAATCGTTTTGCATATTAAGCTCTGATAAATTTATTACAGTGGGAATTTTAGTTCATAATTTTTGGAGTCAGGGAAGTATTGATACTCTTGCATTCTTTACAGACTGTACTGTTTTGGCAGATTGCTGTTATGGTTGCATTGTTTGCATATGTTTGCTTGTTTAATGATTCTATTTGAGGATAGGAATATTAAATATACAGAGGCATTTAGTATGCAATGTTGAATAATAATTTAAGTGATTTGTTACAGTAGAATATGATAAGATTTTGCATTGGTTTATACTAACCTATCTCACGAGTTCTTGTTGAGTTTGTTGTGAATGAAGCTTTTGATAAAAAGAAGAGAAACCGTGATATGAGAGGAATTAAGGAGACACAAAAGTTCAAGCTTGGGGATGACCAAGGCACCCCAAGATAATATTTCAAGAAGTCTCAAGCATCTAAGCTTGGGGATGCCCCGGTAGGCATCCCACCTTTCTTCTTCAACAACTATCGGTTAGTATCAGTTGAGCCTAAAGTTTTTGCTTCTTCACATGAGTTGTGCTATCCTTTCATTGTAGTTTTCTTTAGATTTGCTTGCTGTTTGAATAATGTACCAAGATCTGAATTCTTTATTGAGAGAGAGCCATACATGAATTGGAATTTGCTAGAATACTCTATGTGCTTCACTTATATCTTTCGAGCTTGTTAGTTTTGCTCATAGTGCTTCACTTATATCTTTTGAGCGTGATAATTTTTACTCTAGTGCTTCACTTATATCTTTTAGATCACAATGGTAGTTTTATTTTGAAGAAATAGATGAACTCTCATGCTTCACTTATATTATTTTGAGAGTCGTTAATAGCATGGTAGTTTGCTTAATGTTAATATACTTGGTATTCAAGATATGTGAAACTTTCTTTTGAGTGCATTGAATACTAAGATAAGTTTGATGCTTGATAATTGTTTTGAGATATGGAGGTGATAATATCAAAGTCTTGCTAGTTGGGTGATTATGAATTTGAGAAATACTTGTGTTGAAGTTTGCATGTCCCGTAGCATGCACGTATGGTTAAAGTTATGTAACAAATTTGAAACATGAAGTGTACCTGGCTTGTGCATCCTTATGAGTGGCGGTCGGGGACGAGCGATGGTCTTTTCCTACAAATCTATCCCCCTAGGAGCATGCGCGTAGTACTTGAATTTTTTACGACTTCTAAATTTTTGCAATAAGCATATGAGTTCTTTTGACTAATGTTGAGTCCATGGATTATACGCACTCTCACCTTTCCACCATTGCTAGCCTCTTCGGTACCGTGCATTGCCCTTTCTCACCTTGAGAGTTGGTGCAAACTTTGCCGGTGCATCCAAACCCCGTGATACAATACGCTCTATCACACATAAACCTCCTTATATCTTCCTCGAAACAGCCACCATACCTACCTATTATGGCATTTCCATAGCCATTCCGAGATATATTGCCATGCAACTTCCACCATCATCATCATGACATGCATTACTTTTGTCATATTGCCATTGCATGATCTTGTAGTTGACATCGTAGTTGTGGCAAAGCCACCAAGCATTATTTTTATACATGTCACTCTTGATTCATTGCACCATCCCGGTACACCGCCGGAGGCATTCATATAGAGTCATACCTTGTTCTAAGTTTCGAGTTGTAATCCTTGTGTTGTAATCAATAGAAGTGTGATGATCATCATTATTAGAGCATTGCCCAAAAAAAGAGAGAAAGGCCAAAAAGAAAAAAAGAAAGGCCCAAAAAAAGAAAAAAAGAAAATAAAAAGGGCAATGCTACTATCTCTTTTTCCACACTTGTGCTTCAAAGTAGCACCTTGTTCTTCATGTAGTGAGTCTCATATTGTGCTTCAAAGTAGCACCTTGTTCTTCATGTAGTGAGTCTCGTATATTGTGCTTCAAAGTAGCACCTTGCTTTTCATGTAGAGAGTCTCATGTGTTATCACTTTCATATACTAGTTGGAATTTTTCATTATAGAACTTGGCTTGTATATTCCTACGATGGGCTTCCTCAAAATGCCCTAGTTCTTCGTGAGCAAGCAAGTTGGATGCACACCTAGTAGTTTTCTTTTGTTGAGCATTCATAGCTCTAGTGCATCCGTTGCATGGCAATCCCTACTCCTCATGTTGACATCAATTGATGGGCATCTCCATAGCCCGTTGATTATCCTCGTCAATGTGAGACTTTCTCCTTTTTTGTCTTCTCCACACAATCCCCATCATCATATTCTATTCCACCCATAGTGCTATATCCATGGCTCACGCTCATGTATTGCATGAAGGTTGAAAAAGTTTGAGATTATTTAAGTATGAAACAATTGCTTGGCTTGTCATCAGGGGTATAGAAGTTGGGAACATCTTTGTGTGACGAAAATGAAGCATAGCCTAACTATATGACTTTGTAGGGATGAACTTTCTTTTGCCATGTTATTTCGAGAAGACATGATTACTTTGATTAGTATGTTTGAAGTATTATTATTTTTCATGTCAATATGAACTTTTGTCTTGAATCTTTCGGATCTGAATATTCATATCACAAGTAAGAAGAATTACATTGAAATTATGCCAAGTATCACTCCGCATCAAAAATTCTTTTTTATAATTTACCTACTCGAGGACGAGCAGGAATTAAGCTTGGGGATGCTTGATACGTCTCCAACGTATCTATAATTTTTGATTGCTCCATGCTACTTTATCTACTGTTTTAGGCAATATTGGGCTTTATTATCCACTTTTATATTACTTTTGGGACTAACCTATTAACCGGAGGCCCAGCCCAGATTTGTTGTTTTATGCCTATTTTAGTGTTTCGAGGAAAAGGGATATCAGACGGAGTCAAAACGGAACGGAATCAACTAGAGAAGTTATTTTTGGAAGGAAAGCCACCCGGGAGACTTGGAGTCCACGTCAAGAAAGAAACGTGGAAGGCACGAGGTAGGGGGGCGCGCCCACCCCCCTGGGCGCGCCCTCCACCCTCATGGGGCCCTCGTGGCTCCCCTGGCGTATTTCTTCCTCCTATATATACCAATATACCCTAAAACTTCCAGAACAGAAGATAGATCAGGAGTTCCGCCGCTGCAAGCCTTTGTAGCCACCAAAAACCAATTGGGACCTTGTTCCGGCACCCTGCCGGAGGGGGATCCCATCATCGGAGGCCATCTTCATCATCCCGGTGCTATGCATGACGAGGAGGGAGTAGTTCACCCTCGGGGCTGAGGGTATGCACCAGTAGCTATGTGTTTGATCTCTCTCTCTCGTGTTCCTCTATGGCACGATCTTGATGTATCCCGAGCTTTGCTATTGTAGTTGGATCTTATGATGTTTCTCCCCCTCTACTCTCTTGTGATGAATTGAGTTTCCCCTTTGAAGTTATTTTATCGGATTGAGTCTTTTATGAACACTTGATGTATGTCTTGCGTGGGATAACCGTGGTGACAATGGGTTATTCTATTGATCCACTTGATGTATGTTTTGGTGATGAACTTGCGGGTTTCGTGACACTTGGGAACCTATGCATAGGGGTTGGCACACGTTCTTGACTCTCTGGTTGTAGCTTTGGGGCACTCTTTGAAGTACTTTTATGTTGGTTGGATGAATCTGAGATTGTGTGATGCATATCGTATAATCATGCCCACGGATACTTGAGGTGACAATGGAGTATCTAGGTGACATTAGGGTTTTGGTTGATTTGTATCTTAAGGTGTTATTCTAGTACGAACTCTTTTATAGATCGATCCGAAAGAATAGCTTTGTGGTGGTTTCATACCCGACCATAATCTCTACGTTTGTTCTCCGCTATTAGTGGCTTTGGAGTGACTCTTTGTCGCATGTTGAGGGCTTTTCATATGTTCTATCTATGTTATTATTGTTGAGAGAACTTACACTAGTGAAAGTATGAACCCTAGGCCTTGTTTCCTACCATTGCAATACCATTTACGCTCACTTTTACCGCTCGCTACCTTGCTGTTTTTATTATTTCAGATTACAAATACCTATATCTACTATCTATTTTGCACTTGTATCTTCATCTCTTCGCCGGACTAGTGCACCTATACAATTTACCATTGTATTGGGTGTGTTGGGGACACAAGAGACTTTTTGTTATTTGGTTGCAGGGTTGTTTGAGAGAGACCATCTTCATCCTACGCCTCCTACAGATTGATAAACCTTAGGTCATCCACTTGAGGGAAATTTGCTACTGTCCTACAAACTTGTGCACTTGCAGGCCCAACAACGTCTACAAGAAGAAGGTTGTGTAGTAGACATCAACCACCCCGACAATCCAGGCGTTCGTGGGAACATGGAACAACTCCCAAGGTGTTGCATGCTTGCCACATGTCCGTCAGATGTGAACAGCCAGGGGCACCTGCGTAATTGCGTTGTGCCGTCTCTGTCCTTATAAATACCCGTCACGTCTCGGTCAAAAATTATTCTTCCTCCTCGCCACCTCTCGCAAACCCTAGTGCCTCCGCTAGCTCTCGACGACGCCAACGACGAAGCGCTTAGCTGTCGCGACTTCTTCGACGCCGTCCTCACGCCGGCCACGGACCTCGTCCTCTCCGCCGTCACCGTAGGTGTATTCCGTCGCCAAGTTAGGTCATGGGAGATTGAACTGCTCGGCCTCCACCTTCGCTCCGTCTAACAGTTCTTTGTGTGGTAATTAAAGTTTACTTTTTACCGTCTTTTTGATCTGATAGATTCATCCATCTTTACCAAAAGTGGTTTCTAGATCTCCAAACTTGAATCTATCTCATTCTGCATCTCATATTGTGCCTAGTCTATTCACTTATGCTTCTTTACAAGTTAGATTCCTCACTTGTACTTATTCTTGGATTTGTACAACTCTGGAACCAACTCTCATCAAATAAGTGAATGTCTTCGCGTTATGAGGTCAATGTCTTCAAACTGATTTATCTTCAAAATCTTCTGAGAATGCATATGACCTCTTCCCCTTCCCTCGCACCTCTAATGTAGTCACATGTACATGTCCATGCGAGAATCCCTTGGTTCTCATAGTCTGCATTCGTTTGCAGAATTCTTGCAGAGTCACATCAATTCACCTGAAGCCAGTTCTTGTCTGACCAGCCGTTTGAAGCCATTGCACGTACTGAAGCCCTTAAGTTTAAACTTCATGGAAACTGAGAAGTCAGCACGAAAGGGAGGTAGACAACACCGTGGTAACACTTCCAAGGATTTGCCTCCAGATTTGCACAAGCTGTACAAAACAGACCCTGAGGAAACCTATACCGACCGCAAGAATCGAATCCAGTGGATTCGAAGATATTGGGCAGAAGAATGGTTCAAATATCGCTTTGTCACTGAAGAATATGCATAGAAAAATGCCATCAAGGGACCCTGGGGAGATATTGTGTACAAAAATGTTCAACCCCAGTCCCTTCCTGAAGCCATCCAACGAGAATTCTATCCGTGCATGATTCGCGGACCGCAGACAGAGAATGATGATCCTTCTTCTCTGTTGTAGTGCCGTGAAGACCATCTGTTCAAGCATAACTACCAGTTCGCCAAAGACTTAGCTGCGAAGAACAAGAAGGCTCTAGGGCTCGACTTCAACCCTGGTCCTTCCTCACCTCGGGACGATGGCACCCGCGAAGCCAATCAGAACATGATCGGCCCCTTCTACAACCTTGCTGGCCTCATCACCCACATTACTGTCCAAGGTGCGAAAGTGGATCATTTTGATGATGGTGCTGACACTGATGAAGCTCCAGCTCCTACTCCAAAGCCACAGAAAGCACCATTGCTCCAAGAACTCGCAAACGATCCCGTGTGCTCAATGACCGCGAGCTTCTTGTGGCTTTGCATCAGAAACAAGATAAGCATCATTACTGGCAGAAGCGACAAATGCAAAGCCTCTTGGTGGATATAAATCGCATTCGCAATCTTGCCACCAAGAACTCCTTTGTCACTCACGAAACCTGTCGGAGGACTTGGAAGGGGTTGACACTACTCAGTGTTGAAGCTGATCTTCAAGACGATGGCTTCACCAAAAGATTCAAGTTTGACTCCGCTCCTCCCAGGAATGTTGTTTTACGTCAAACCATGTCTCTTGAAGATTCAGAGTACTCTTCGTCCGCAGCTGCAGTAAATGCCAGAGTTATTGATGAAGCCGATGATGCTACTTCACCACCGCCAACATCAGCGCATATCAACACTGCACCAAGTTCTTCTGCACCACCAAACCTCAACAATGACCCTGCTGATTCACCTACTCCTCATGGGAACGAGTAGAGCCTATGTCTTCAAACCTTTTTGGTCCTTACTAACAAAAGGGGGAGAAGCATAGGTTGATAGTCTTCAAGCGGGTCCATATGTGTGGTTGCTATACTTTTGCCTAGTGCTTACAACTCTCGTTTTGCTACATTTGGTTCTTTGAATTGTAACACTTAAACTTGATGGTCATCTGCTACTTTTTCTGCTATTCTGTGTGATGCGACGATAAATTCCGCATATGCAATGATAAATCCCGCATGAACTCATTCCGTAGACGTCCATTTTTCATTATGCATGTAATTATTTCTGTATATCTGTTCATGCATGATGTATTGTCTTCATACGGTTAAGAGGATCTCCACAAGTACAACCTGTCATGTGCATTTGCATTCCAACGCAAAACATTAATATGCACATCTTCAGGGGGAGCCTTTTTGCCATATATGAAGACAATATCTTAATCCTTACAATTTCACATACTTTTGTCCCCGTTGAAAACTTCAACCAGTTTGTCATCAATCGCCAAAAAGGGGGAGATTGTAAGTGCAGCTAGTGCCACCCCTAGTTGGTTTCGGAGTATTGACGACAAACCTGGTTGAGGGACTAATGTGTTTGTGAGAATTGCAGGATAACACAGGTAGTAGTCCCTCCTTGATTTGGTTTACCTACCGGAGATGACCCCTAAAAATGTGTGAAGACATTGAAGACAATGGTGGTCTGTGAAGATATTTACATTGAAGACTATGACACGAGAAGACATTGAGTGAAGACTATGGAGCGCAAAGACTTAGTTGTTTTGTTGTTTCCTTTTCTTCTTTGTTGAGTCATAGGAACCACCGCACTGTTAAGTGGGGTCCAAGTGAACAAAGTCAGAGTGACTAAAGTGATGCTCAAACCAAATCCTATGTCTTCGAGCGAAGACAATGAGAGCAAATCTTATCCTGTGTCGGATAAGTCAGCTTTACTTGTAGCCCAAGTCAAGCTGCCGCGTGCGTTTGAAATCTGAACGTTGTGACACGTGTCAGTTCCTTAGTGACCCAGGGTCATTTCGGACAAATCCAGTCGGGTTGCCCAGTGGCTATAAATAGCCCACCCCCTACACCACAAATCGGTGGCTGCTCAGAGTTAGTACACGGCTTTTGTCGCTTGAGAGCAACCCACCGCCGAAGCTTTCGAGAGAGAATCCTTGCAAGGACAAAGCCCAAACCACCCAGAGCCCAAAGAGTGTTTGGCATCACTGAAGTCTCTCTGTCCGCGTGATCTGGAGACTTGTTACACTTGAGGACTGTGAATCCTCCAGCTGGTTAGGCATCGCGTTCTGAGCATCCAAGAGCCATTGTGGATTGCCGGTGAACGAAGTCTGTGAAGGTTCGGAAGTCTACCTTGAAGACTTACTAGAGTGATTGGGCGAGGACTAAGTGTCCTTAGCTCAAGGGGAATAAGGTGAAGACGCAGTCTTATGAGTTAAATCTCAGCCTCCCTAACCAGATGTACAGTTGTCACAGCAACTGGAACTGGTCGAACAAATCCCTATCCTTCTGAAGCCACTGGTTCTATCTCTTACCTCTCTTTACTTAAAGTTTTTCTTCGTGAAGTCATAGCCTGCTTGCATCATCTGTTTGACTTCACTGGATGACTATCTGTTCTGATTGGCTTCATACTATCTTCCATATTGATCTTCACTATGTAGATGCTATTAGTCTTTGTGCTTTCACTCCATTCAATACTTGACTATGGCTTGTCTAGTGTAGTCTACCTTCCGCTGCATTCACATAGTATTGTTTATATTGTTTGTCTTCGAAACTCCCATGTTTTGAAGACTTTCATAAAAATCGCCTATTCACACCCCCCCCTCTAGTTGATAACTAGCCCTTTCAGATGGATCGAGAGTCTTGAAGTCAGGGCGTTCTTGAATCATCAGGGCCAGGGTGTCGAATGAGCTGCCAAGCAATCTCAGAAGTGTCTTGACGATTTCGTGCTTGGTGATCTCAGTGGCGCCGAGTGCGTGAAGCTCATTAGTGATATCAGTGAGGTGATAATGTGAGCTAGACATTCTCATTGTCATTTCTCTTAAAGCGGTTGAAGAGGTTGCGAAGAACACTGATCCTTGAGTCTCTCTAGGTTGAGACACCTTTATTGACCTTGGAGAGCCAGTCCCAGACTAGCTTCACAGTTTCTAGAGCACTCACACGACCATACTATCCTTTGGTCAGATGACCACAGATGATGTTCTTAGAAGTCGAGTCCAGTTGAATGAACCTCTTGACATCAGCAGCAGTGACACCTTCACCGACCTTGGAAACGTCGTTCTTGATGACATACCAGAGGTCGATGTCAATGGCTTCAAGATGCATACGCATCTTATTCTTCCAGTAGGGGTAATCGGTGCCACCAAAGACAGGGCACGCAGCGGAGACTTTGATTATCCCTGTAGTCGACATACTAAAACCCTAGGTGGTTAAATCGAATCACACAGAACAAGGGAACTCCTTGCTCTGGTACCAATTTAAAGTGCTAGTTATCGACTAGAGGGGGGTGAATAGGCGATTTTTATGAAAGTCTTCAAAACACGATGGCTTTAAAGACAAACAGTAGAAATAAACCTATTGATATGCAGCGGAAGGTAGACTACACTAGACATGCCATAGTCAAGGAAGCAATGAAGTGAAAGCACGAAGACTATTAGCAGATAGGTAGTATGGATCAGGATGGAAGATAGTATGAAGCCAAACAACAACAGTTTTCACTCAGTGAAGACAATCAGATCAGACAGGCAGGCAATGACTTCATGAAGACAAACTATATGTAAAGAGAGGTAAAGGATAGAACCAGTTGCTTGGTGAGGACAAGGATTTGTTGGACCAGTTCCAGTTGTTGTGACAACTGTACGTCTGGTTAGAGAGGTTGAGATTCAAGTCAGAAGATCGCGTCTTCACCTTATTCCCCTTGAGCTAAGGACACTTAGTCCTCGCCCAATCACTCTGGTAAGTCTTCAAGGTAGACTTCCAAACCTTCACAGACTTTGTTCGCCGGCAATCCATAATGACTCTTGGATGCTCAAAACGCGACGCCTAACCGGCTGGAGGATTCATAGTCCTCAAGTGTAACAAGTCTTCAGATCACGCAGACAGAAAGACTTCAGTGATGCCTAACACTCTTTGGCTCTGGGTGTTTTGGGTTTTATGCTCGCAAGGATCTCTCTCTCAAATGCTTCGGAGGTGGGTTGCTGTCAAATGACAAAACCGTGCACTAACTCTGAGCAGCCACCAATTTATGGTGTAGGGGTGGGCTATTTATAGCCAGGAGGCAACCCGACCTGATTTGTCCGAAATGACCCTGGGTCACTAAGGAACTGACACGTGTCAAACGATCAGATTTCAAACACATGCGGTAGCTTGACTTGGGCTACAAGTAAAGCTGACTCATCCAGCTCAGGATAAGGTTTGCTCTCATTGTCTTCGCTCGAAGACATAGGATTTGGTTGAGCATCACTTCAGTCACTCTGACTTTGTTCACTTGGACCCCACTTAATAGTACGGTGGTTCCTATGACTCAACAAAGAAGAAAAGGAAACTACAAAACAACTATGTCTTCGCACTCCATAGTCTTCATGCGATGTCTTCGCATGTCATAGTCTTCAATGTAAATCTCTCCACAGACCACCATTATCTTCAATGTCTTCATACATTTTTAGGTGTCATCTCTGGTAGGTAAACCGAATCAATATGGGACTACTGAAGGAAATATGCCCTAGAGGCAATAATAAAGTTGTTATTTATATTTCCTTATATCATGATAAATGTTTATTATTCATGCTAGAATTGTATTAACCGAAAACTTAGTACATGTGTGAATACATAGACAAACAGAGTGTCACTAGTATGCCTCTACTTGACTAGCTCGTTAATCAATGATGGTTAAGTTTCCTAGCCATAGACATGAGTTGTCATTTGATGAATAAGATCACATCATTAGAGAATGATGTGATTGACTTGACCCATCTGTTAGCTTAGCACTATGATCGTTTAGTTTCTTGCTATTGCTTTCTTCATGACTTATACATGTTCCTATGACTATGAGATTATGCAACTCCCGAATACCAGAGGAACACTTAGTGTGCTATCAAACGTCACAACGTAACTGGGTGGTTATAAAGATGGTCTACATGTGTCTCTGATGGTGTTTGTTGGGTTGGCATAGATCAAGATTAGGATTTGTCACTCCGTGTTTCGAAGAGGTATCTCTGGGCCCTCTCGGTAGTGCACATCACTATAAGCCTTGCAAGCAATGTGACTAATGAGTTAGTTGCGGGATGATGCATTACGGAACGAGTAAAGAGACTTGCCGGTAATGAAATTGAACTAGGTATTGAGATACCGGCGATCGAATCTCGGGCAAGTAACATACCGATGACAAAGGGAACAAGGTATGTTTTTATGCAGTTTGACCAATAAAGATCTTCGTAGAATATGTAGGAGCCAATATGGGCATCCAGGTTCCGCTATTGGTTATTGACCAGAGAGATGTCTCGGTCATTTCTACATAGTTCCTGAACCCGTAGGGTCCGCACGCTTAACGTTCGTTGACGTTATAGTACTATATGAGTTATGTATGTTGGTAACCGAATGTTGTTCGGAGTCCCATATGAGATCACGGACATGACGAGGAACTCCAAAATGGTCCGGAGATAAAGTTTGATATATGGAATAATAGTGTTTGGTCTCCAGAAGGGTTCCGGAATTCACCGGAAGGGGTTCCGGATGTTTCCCGAAATGTTTGGATACGAGAACACTTTATTTGGGCCAAAAGGGAAAGCCCACGAGGCTTTTGGAAAGTGCAAAAGGAAGTTTTTCAGAGACCAGAGGCTAGATGCTAGGAACCCTGTGTAAGTGCATCTAGTGCCACCCCTAGTTGGTTTTGGAGTATTGACGACAAAGTTGGTTGAGGGACTAATGCATTTGTGAGAATTGCAGGATAACGCAGGTAGTGTCCCTCATTGATTCGGTTTACCTACCGGAGATGACCCCTAAAAATGTACGAAGACATTGACAAAAATGGTGGTGTGTGAAGATATTCACATTGAAGACTATGGCATGAGAAGACAATGAGTGAAGACTATGGAGCGCGAAGACTGTGTTGTTTCGTTGTTTCCTTTTCTTCCTTGTTGAGTCATAGGAACCACCGTACTGTTAAGTGGGGTCCAAGTGAACAAAGTCAGAGTGACTAAAGTGATGCTCAACCCAAATCCTATGTCTTCGAGCGAAGACAATGAGAGCAAATCTTATCCAGAGCTGGATGAGTCAGCCTTGCTTGTAGCCCAAGTAAAGTTGTCGTGTGTGTTTCAAATCTGACCGTTGGAACACGTGTCAGTTCCTTAGTGACCCAGGGTCATTTCAGACATATCAGGTCGGGTTGCCTTGTGGCTATAAATAGCCCACCCCCTACACCATAAATTGGTGGCTGCTCAGAGTTAGTTTACGGCTTTTGTCGTTTGAGAGCAACCCACCTCGAAGCCTTTGAGAGAGAAATCCTTGCGAGGACAAAACCCAAACACCCAGAGCCAAAGAGTGTTAGGCATCACTGAAGTCTTTCTGTCTGTGTGACCTGAAGACTTATTACACTTGAGGACTGTGTATCCTCCAGCCGGTTAGGCATCGCGTTCTGAGCATCCAAGAGTCATTGTGGATCGCCGGTGAACGAAGTCTGTGAAGGTTCGGGAGTCTACCTTGAAGACTTACCAGAGTGATTGGGCAAGGAATGTGTGTCCTTAGCTCAAGGGGAATAAGGTGAAGACGCGGTCTTCTGAGTTGAATCTCAGCCTCCCTAACCAGATGTACAGTTGTCACAGCAACTGGAACTGGTCCAACAAATCCTGGGTCTTCAACAAGTGACTGGTTCTATCCTCTAACTCCCCTTACCTTAAGTTTATCTTCGTGAAGTCATTGCCTGTTTGTCATACCTGTTTGACTTCATTGCTTGACTTTTATTGTTGATTGGCTTCATACTATCTTCCATCCTGATCCTTACTACCAAGCTGCTATTAGTCTTTGTACTTTCAAATTATTGCATACTTGACTATGGCTTGCTTGTTGTAGTTTATCTTCCGCTGTATATCAATTAGGTCATTTCTAGTATTTGTCTTCGAAACTTCCATGTTTTGAAGACTTTGATAAAAATCGCCTATTCACCCCCCTCTAGTCGATCACTAGCACTTTCAATTGGTATCAGAGAAAGGTACTCCCTTGTTTTGTGTGATTCTGTTTAACCACCTGGAGTTTAGCTATGTCGACTGCAGGGATAATCAAAGTCTCCGCTGCTTGTCCTGTGTTCGATGGAACTGAATATCCCTACTGGAAGAATAAGATGCACATGCATCTTGAAGCCATTGATGTCGACCTCTGGTATGTCGTCAAGAACGGTGTTCCCAAAACTGGTAAAGGTGTCACCCCTACTCATGTCAAGAAGTTCATTCAACTGGACTCCACTACAAAGAACATCATCTGTGGTCATCTGACCAAAGGACAGTATGGCCGTGTGAGTGCTCTAGAGACGTCAAAGCTAGTCTTTGACTGGCTATCCAAGGTCAACAAAGGCATCTCTACACAGAGAGACCAAAGGATCAGTGTTCTTCGCAACCTCTTCAACCGCTTCAAGAGAAACAACAATGAAAATGTCCAGCTCACGTTTGATTTCCTCACCGACATCACAAATGAGCTTCAGGCTCTCGGTGTCACTGAGATTACCAAGCATGAAATCGTCAAGACACTACTGAGATCACTTGACAGCTCGTTTGACACCCTTGCCCTCATGATACAAGAATGTCTTGACTTCAAGACACTCGATCCGTCTGATATACTTGAGAGGCTCAACACATATGAGTTCCAGCTTTCTGAGAAAAGAGATATCTATGGTCCCAATTATGGCCGAACTCGCGCTTTGAAGGCAAAAGTTGTTTCCTCATCTGAAGAAGAATCTGACTGCGGTTTTGATGATCCTGAAGACATTGGAAAGAAACTTGCCATGCTTGTGAAGAAGTTCCAGAAGTTCACCAAGAAGAAGGGCTTCAGAAAGTCTTCACAATCTAGCTCAAGAAATGATGAAGCTTCCACTCATGACAACAAGAAGAGAACATGTCACAAGTGCAAGAAACCTGGACACTATATCTCTGAGTGTCCACAGTGGGACAATGAGAAGAAGAAGAAGAAGAGCAAGGAATATGATTCTGATGACAAGAAGAAGAAGAAATCTTCAAAGTCTTCTTCTAAGTCCTCATCAAGATCTTCATCACATAATTAGAGCTCATCTGGCAAGGCTCGTGCTTTTGTTGGCAAGGAAATGGATTCAGAGGAGGAGTCTGCTTCTGAGGAGGCGGAGGTGGAGTCTGGAGAAGAGTCCGACCCTGGTGTTGCAAGTCTGGCATTAGCCACAGCCTATGTTGCCAAGTCCATCTTCAACACTGAAGACAATGACTTCCACACCAACGCTGAAGCTGATGACATGGATGATCCTGCTCCCACCTACTGCTTCATGGCACGTGATGCCAAGGTAAAATCATGTGATGCTTACTTTCAAACATCAAGTGAAGATGACTCTGACTGTGAATCCAAACCCAGCTACAAAACACTTGCTAAAATTGCTACTGAACAACAAAGGGCTATGGAACATACTCAAAAACTGTTAAACAAAAGCGATGACCTGTTGGACGCGGAAATGACACGTTCACAGTCCTTAGTTGAAGACATAAAAAATCTTCATGCTAAGTACCAAGAACTTGAAAGTCTTCATGAGACGCTCTCAACCACTTATGAAAAGCTCTCCTATGATTATCTTCAAAGGAAGCAAGAGCTTGAGAAATTGAAAGCGGCTCATGAAGATCTTCAAAAAGAGAATGAGTCATTTCGCGCTCAATAGATCAGTTCCGCTCAGGATGGATTTGAACCACCATGTCTAAATGCATTGAGCGTGATAACGCTACCTCTGTTGCTGAATGTTCCACTGCTTCTACTATTGCTTTGTCTTCAACTACTGATGTGGTAGCTAACCCCTCTATTGAGGATACCACTACTATTGCTAATGAAAATGCTAGGTTGAAGACATTGCTTGAAACAGGGATGTATAGAAGTCTGAAAGGACATCAGACACTTTGCGATGTCCTCAAAAAGCAGATTCTGAACCGAAACCCTAGGAAAGAGGGTGTTGGGTTCGAGAGGAAAATGAATGCTGATGGTTCCTACTGGAAGCCTGAGCAGTATCCCAAAACCACATGGGTTGCTGCAAAGGAATATTCAGTGGATCCATCCACTTTATCTGGCTTTACTTGTGCTAATCCTATTATCATTGATGAATCCTTTGATGCAAACTATAAACTGTTGAAAAATCAGAATGGTGAAGTGTTTGCCAGGTATATTGGTACTAACTGCAGGAATGGACCACCTATGAAGAAGATCTGGGTTCCCAAAAGCTGTCTTGAGAATCTTCCAGTGAATGTCATCATGACACCACCAGGGAAGAAGACAAACCCCAGACCAAAGGCATCATATGGTCCAACGACTTCATACGGATACAGGACTCACTTGAGTCACCCTAACATCAAAGGAAGCAAGAGCTTGAGAACTTGAGATCGCTTCATGAAGATCTTCAAAAGGAGAACGAGTCACTCCGCGCTCAAGAAGGATTTGAAACACCATGTCTAAAATGTCTTGAGCATGATAATGTTGTCTCTGTTGCTGAATGTTCCACTGCAGCTGCTACTACAATATCTTCAGCTGCAGATGTGGTAACTAACCCCTCTGTTGAGGATACCACTACTATTGCTGATGAGAATACTAGATTGAAGACATTGCTTGAGACAGGAATGTACAAAAGTCTCAAAGGGCTTGAGACACTATGTGATGTCCTCAAAAAGCAGATTTTGAACCGAAACCCTAGGAAAGAGGGTGTTGGGTTTGAGAGGAAAATGAATGCTGATGGTTCCTACTGGAAGCCTGAGCAGTATCCCAAAACCACATGGGTTGCTGCAAAGGAACCTTCAGTGGATCCATCCACTTTATCTGGATTTACCTGTGCTAATCCTATTATCATTGATGAATCCTTTGATGCAAACTATAAACTGTTCAAAAATCAGAATGGTGAAGTGTTTGCCAGGTATATTGGTACTAACTGCAGGAATGGACCTCTTATGAAGAAGATCTGGGTTCCCAAAAGCTGCCTTGAGAATCTTCCAGTGAATGTCATCATGACACCACCAGGGAAGAAGACAAACCCCAGACCAAAGGCATCATATGGTCCAACGGCTTCATACGAACACATGACTCACTTGAGTCACCCTAACGCCAATGTTTTGCAGGGAAATCATACTCAGACTCATGCATATGAGCGTGTGTCTTCAAACCGCTATGTTCATAGAACTAAGAACTTTTCTGCTTATTCACATGAGTATCATTCATCTCCTGCAAGGCTATTTGCTAGGGCTTCAAAGCCGAAATTCTCAGATGCTGCACTTAGACTCATTGCTTCTAAGCCACCCCTTAAGATGTGGGTGGTGAAGAAGAATTAACTCTCTTTTGCAGAACATGGTCTCCAGCCAGCAATCAAAGGCGTCCGATACTATTGCTGGGGACCTAAAACACATTAAGGGACGCATGATAAAATGACTTACTATGTGAATCGTTTACTTGTCATACTGTGTGTTCTAACCTTGATCTAAGCTGTGATAATCCTTGAGTGCGTCAAATGCTTATGCTTCACAACATACCTTGTGAAGCCTATCCTCCTAACTGCACTGTAGGGAATGACACCTTGTGCTTCAGAATGGATTATGGACAGCGGATGTACTAATCATATGACTGGTGATCGGAGTCTTCTCATGGACTCAACCTTACGTCCATCCGACAAGAGTCACATCACATTTGCTGACACTGGTAAAAGCAAGGTATTGGGTCTAGGTAGAGTTGCAATCTCAAAGGATCAACACATGGATAAAGTGATGCTTGTTGAATCCCTCGGGTTCAACTTAATGTCTGTCTCAATGCTTTGTGACTTGAACATGATTGTGCTATTCGGAAAATATCGTTGCCTTGTACTAATGGAATCTGACAAGTCTCTAGTCTTTGAAGGGTATCGGAAAGATGATCTATACATGGTAGATTTCTCAGCAGGTCCACAGCTTGTCGTATGTCTTCTTGCAAAAGCTTCAGAATTCTGGCTCCTTGTTGAATCTTTTGAACTAAGTGAATGTGATCGGACCCTAATCTCTCTATGCTTACTATCTCAAAATCTATCTGTCCAAATCATATCCATTCTATTGAAACTGTCATATGCAGAATGCTGGCTCTGGCATCAGAGGCTGGGGCATGCTGGCATGAGGAACTTACACACACTCGTCAAGAAGAAGCATGTCATAGGCATCAAGGGTGTCAAGTTCAAGAAAGATCATTTGTGCGGTGCCTGCGAAGCTGGAAAGATGACTAGGACGAAGCACCCCTCGAAGACAATCATGACGACGTCTCAACCCTTCGAGCTGTTACACATGGACTTATTTGGCCCTACTCACTACTCTACCCTCACAACAACAGCTTGTCTCTATGGCTTCGTCATTGTTGATGACTACTCAAGATATATGTGGGTGCACATAATTCTCTACAAGACTGAAGTACAAGATGTCTTCAGACGCTTCGCAAATCGAGCCATGAACAATTATGGCGTCAAGATCAAGCATATCAGAAGTGATAACGGCACTGAATTCAAGAACACCGGGCTTGATCTCTATTTGGATACAATCGGAATCACTCATGAGTTTTCTGCTCCATACACACCTCAGCAAAATGGCATTGTTGAGCGCAAGAACAGAACCCTCATTGAGATGGCTCGAACAATGCTCGATGAGTACAAGACACCAAGAAAGTTCTGGCCTGAAGCTATTAATACAGCATGTCACATCATCAACCGTGTTTACATCCACAAGCTTCTGAGCAAAACATCCTATGAGCTCCTCACTGGCAAGAAGCCAAATGTCAGTTACTTCAGAGTCTTTGGTGCTAGGTGCTGGATCAAGGATCCCCATCACGAGTCAAAATTTGCACCTAAAGCTCACGAAGGCTTCATGCTCAGTTATGGAAAGGACTCGCACTCTTACAGAGTCTTCAACCTCTATCACTACAAAATCGTTGAAACTATGGACGTGCGATTTGATGAAACCAATGGTTCACAAAGAGATCTCCTGCCAAGTAATGATGAAGCTCCGTCCAGCGAATCAATCAAGCTAATGGGAACAGGTGAAATCATGCCCATTGAAGCACAGCCTGAAGAGGAACTTATCATTTCTGCACCAAACCAGACTGAAGACAATGCTCAGATCGAAGACAATGCTCAGACCGAAGAAAATGATCAGCAAGAACAAGGTCTTCGTCCAGTTCATCCTCGTGTTGCTAATGAAGTACAAATTGAGCAGATAATTGATAGCATCAATGCGCCTGGTCCACTTACTCGCTCAAGAGCAACACAGTTAGCAAATTTCTGTGGGCATTTTTCATTTGTGTCAATATCAGAACCCAAGAAAGTTGTTGAAGCCTTTATGGAACCTGAATGGATTCAAGTCATGCAAGAAGAACTTCAACAGTTCAAGCTGAATAATGTTTGGGAACTTGTCAAGTGCCCTGACCCTCACAAGCATAACATTATTGGCACAAAATGGATTTATCGAAACAAGAAAGATGAGCATGGTCAAGTCGTCAGAAACAAAGCACGTCTTGTGGCTCAAGGATATACTCAAGTTGAAGGAATTGACTTTGATGAAACATTTGCTCCGGTAGCTAGGCTTGAAGCTATTCGCATACTACTAGCCTATGCTAACCATCACAACATCCTACTATATCAAATGGATGTGAAGAGTGCATTCCTCAACGCCAAGATAGAAGAAGAAGTGTACGTTTCTCAACCACCTGGCTTTGAAGATCCAAAACATCCTGATATGGTGTACAAGCTAAACAAAGCACTGTATGGCCTCAAACAAGCTCCTCGCGCTTGGTATGATACGATCAAAGACTTCCTGAAGAGCAAAGGCTTCAAACCAGGATCCCTCGATCCCACACTCTTCACGAATTTACATATGATGGTGAACTGTTTGTGTGCCAAATATATGTGGATGACATTATCTTCGGCTGCACCAACCAGAAGTATAGTGATGAGTTTGGATACATGATGCAAGAGCAATATCAGATGTCCATGATGGGTGAGCTGAAGTTCTTCCTTGGTCTTCAAATTCGTCAGCAAAGGAATGGCATCTTCATATCTCAAGAAAAATATCTCAAAGACTGTCTGAAGAAGTTTGCAATGCAAGATTGCAAAGGTTACACGACGCCAATGCCAGCCAAACACCATCTTGGTCCCGACGACAATGGTAAAGAGTTCGATCAAAAGGTATACAGCTCCATGATTGGTTCCTTACTTTGCCTATGTGCATCTAGGCCAGATATTATGCTTAGTGTTTGCATGTGTGCTCGATTCCAAGCGGCACCAAAGGAATCGCATCACTTAGCTGTGAAGCGAATTCTTAGATATTTGGCTTACACCCCAACGCTCGGATTATGGTATCCAAAGGGCTCAAGATTTGACTTGGTTGGATTCTCGGATGCTGATTATGCTGGAGACAAGGTTGATCGCAAGTCTACATCAAGCACATGTCACTTTCTAGGACGATCACTTGTATGTTGGTCTTCAAAGAAGCAAAACTGTGTATCACTCTCAATTGCTGAATTTGAATACATTGCTGCTGGATCATGCCGCGCTCAGCTTCTGTGGATGAAGCAAACTCTCAAGGACTATGGCATCAATCTGAAACAAGTACCTCTCTTCTGCGACAACGAAAGCGCTATCAAGATTGCCAACAATCCAGTCCAGCACTCGAAGACAAAGCACATTTAAATTCGTCATCACTTTCTCAGAGATCATGTAATGAAGAAAGATATTGACATCATTCACGTCAACACTAAAGAGCAACTGGCAGATATCTTCACAAAGCCCTTGCATGAGAAAAGGTTTTGCAAGTTACGGTGTGAGCTAAATACCTTGGAATCCTCAAATGTCCTGTGATCAGGCACACATCCTAACACTTATGCATGTTGATGACTTAGATGTGCAACACATGAAGTAAAGTATATCCTCAATTAATGAAGACTTACATTCTGAGTGTGAATACATTAATGTGGAATTTGACTTCGGAGCGCCACGATAATTGTGCGTCGTGTCTGGGTCTAATACTTCCTATACGGTGGGTAACGCCACCACCAAATTTCTAGGTTTGAAGTGATTCACTCATGGCGTTATTGTTGAATATCTTCGCATTTGATTTGTCTTCAACTTTCAACTTATCTTCATGATTTACTTCACTATGTCGATCTGATTGCTTTCTCATATATATATACTAGTATTCTGTCCTCTACAACATTCACTTATAGCTATGTCTTCCTTGTTGAATCTTTTGAACTAAGTGGATGTGATCGGACCCTAATCTCTCTATGCTTACTATCTCAAAATCTATCTGTCCAAATCATATGCATTCTATTGAAACTGTCGAATGTCTTCTCTGCATCCTTGTCAGCAGAAGACACAGAGACAAACATCAAGTCTTTTTAAATGATTCATCATTATTGTTGAAATCCGGAGAAGCCGGAACAACCATCCGACAAACTTGGCGGGCGTGGTGTAAGTGCATCTAGTGCCACCCCTAGTTGGTTTTGGAGTATTAACGACAAAGTTGGTTGAGGGACTAATGCGTTTGTGAGAATTGCAGGATAACGCAGGTAGTGTCCCTCATTGATTCGGTTTACCTACCGGAGATGACCCCTAAAAATGTATGAAGACATTGAAGACAATGGTGGTATGAGAAGATATTCATATTGAAGACTATGACATGAGAAGACATTGAGTGAAGACTATGGAGCACGAAGACTGTGTGGTTTCATTGTTTCCTTTTTATTCTTTGTTGAGTCATAGAAAGCACCGTACTGTTAAGTGAGGTCCAAGTGAACTAAGTCAGAGTGACTGGAGTGATGCTCAACCCAAATCCTATGTCTTCGAGCGAAGACAATGAGAGCAAATCTTATCCAGAGTTGGATGAGTCAGCTTTGCTTGTAGCCCAAGTAAAGTTGTCGCGTGTGTTTGAAATCTGACCGTTGGAACACGTGTCAGTTCCTTAGTGACCCAGGGTCATTTCGGACAAATCAGGTCGGGTTGCCTTGTGGCTATAAATAGTCCAGCCCCTACACCATAAATTGGTGGCTGCTCAGAGTTAGTTTATGGCTTTTGTCGTTTTGAGAGCAACCCACCTCGAAGCCTTTGAGAGAGAAATCCTTGCGAGGACAAAGCCCAAACACCCAGAGCCAAAGAGTGTTAGGCATCACTGAAGTCTTTCTGTCTGTGTGACCTAAATACTTATTACACTTGAGGACTGTGTATCCTCCAGCCGGTTAGGCGTCGCGTTCTGAGCATCCAAGAGTCATTGTGGATTGCCGGGTGAACGAAGTCTGTGAAGGTTTGGAAGTCTACCTTGAAGACTTACCAGAGTGATTGGGAGAGGACTAAGTGTCCTTAGCTCAAGGGGAATAAGGTGAAGACACGGTCTTCTGTGTTGAATCTCAGCCTCCCTAACCAGACGTACAGTTTTCACAGCAACTGGAACTGGTCCAACAACTCCTGTGTCTTCAACAAGTGACTGGTTCTATCTCTTCCCTCCTTTACTTTGAGTTTGTCTTCGTGACGTCATTGCTTATCTGTCTTATCTGATTGACTTCATTGCTTGACTACTATTGTTGATTGGCTTCATACTATCTTCCATCCCGATCCTACTACCTAGCGGCTATTAGTCTTCGTACGTTAATGCTATTGCATACTTGACTATGGCTTGCTTGTTGTAGTTTATCTTCCGCTGCATATCAATTAGGTTATTTCTATTATTTGTCTTCGAAACTTCCACGTTTTTAAGACTTTGATAAAAATCGCCTATTCACCCCCCCCCCTCTAGTCGATAACTAGCACTTTCACGTGGGAACGTGGGACAACTCTGAGTATGTTGCATGTTTGCCACGTGTCCCTCAGATGTGAACAGGCAAGGCACCTGCGTAATTGCGCTATGCTGCACACCTTCTTATAAATACGTGTCCCCTGCAGTCAAGAAAACCTTCTTCCACCTCTCCACCTCGTCAAAACCCTAGCGCCACCGCTAGCTCGCGATGACACCGGCGACGAAGCACTTAGCTATCGCGACTTCTCCGACGCTGTCCTCACGCCGACCGCGGACATCGTCCTCTCCGCCGCGGCCGTAGGTGTCCTCCGTCGCCAAGTTAGGGCATGGTGGATTGAACTGCTCGGTCTCCTATTCATCCCATCTAGCAGTTCTTCGTGTGGTAAATATAACTCTATTTTTACCATCTTTTTGATCCTCAATGATTCATCCTATTTATCAAAATTGGTTTCTGCCTACACGATGTTAGATCTACTATGTCTGCATCTCATATTGCCTAGTATATTCACTTAAGCTTCATATATAGGTAGATTCCTCACTTGTACTTATTCACGGATTCGTACAAATCTGGAACCAACTCTCAACATATAAGTGGATGTCTTCGCAACATGAGGTCAATGTCTTCAAACTGATTTATCTTCAAAATCTTCTGAGAATGCATATGACCTCTTCCCTTCCCTCGCATCTCTAATGCTGTCATAGGTACATGTCCGTAGGAGAATCCCTTGGTTCTCATAGTCTGCATTCGTTTGCAGAATTCCTACAGCAACACATTAACTCTCCTGAAGCTAGTTCCTGTTTGACCAGCAAGCGAAAGCCCTTGAAGCCTTTGAACATATTGAAGCCATTTAGTTTGAAGCTCATGGCTGTAGAGAAGTCAGTGAGGAAGGGTGGCAGACAGCGTCGAGGGGGAACATCAAAAGATTTGCCTGATGACCTCGCAGAAATCTACAAGACAGATCCTGAAGAAGATTATAATCAGCGCAAGACCCGAATGCAATGGATTCGACGATATTGGGCTGAACAATGGTTCAAGTACAAGTTCGTGACCCAGGAGTAAGCTGAGAAGAATGCTATCAAAAGTCCTTGGGGTGATATTCTCTATCGAGGCCTTCCCCCCAAGAACAGAGCTGAAGCTATTGCACAAGAATTCTATCCTTGTATGGTCTGTGGGCCTCAGCCTGAAAATGCTGACCCAACATCATTGCTCTGGTGTCGTGACGATAATCTCTTCAAGCGCAACTTCCAGCACACAAAGGCATCAGCAAAGGAAAACAAGAAGTCATGGGGATTAGATTTCAATCCTGGTCCCTCTGCTCCCCGTGATGATGGCTCACGTGATGCAGAACCCAATGAAATCGGCCCCTTTTCAAACCTTGATGGCCTCATCTCATACATCTTGGTACAAGGTGCCAAAGTGGATCATTCTGATAATGATGCTGATACTGATGAAGCCCCAGCTCCTCCTCCAAGGCCACAGAAGCCAAAGAAAACTAAGGCTTCACAATCAGCTACACCTCCAAAGGCTTCACGTGTGAAGACACTGGCCACTGCACCTCCTGAAGATAGTGTGCAGTCTGAAGATCTTTCCCGCATCTCCAAGAAGACGGAGAAGAAAAAGAAAATCATCAAGAGTACTGATCATACATTGACTCCTGCTGCCATTCTGCGTGAAGAGCACATTGATCTGTCTAGCGATGACGATCTTGCAGATGATGCCCTTGAGCAACTGATCAAGAGCAAGGAAGAAGCAGAGATCTTCAATAATTTGCCTCTCTTTGATGTGGCAATCATCCATAACTTCATTGATGAGTGGTTTGACACACCAAATCTCAGCTTTGATGATTTGCAACTTCCCATTGGCCTCAGCGTCTCCTTCAATGGCGCTATTGCTTCTGAGCTAGCTATTGCTCAGCGCATCGTCGAACTGAAGCACAAGATTGACTATGAAAAGGCTCAGTTCAAGAAGCATGTGGCCACGCTCAACGTGCAAGATGTCAAAAACTTCAAGATCATGCTGCACGAGCTCAAAGAAGCCTTTCACAAGAAGCGTGAAGAAGCTCGAGGCTCTCGAGAGCGCATGAAGAATCTGGCTGACAAGTGTGTGCTAGCCTACAATGAGGCTGAGAAGCGCAAGGCTCTTGGTCGTCCTGGCATCGACCCCAGGATGGCTGCAAAGAAGAAGAAGCTATCAACTGTCCAACCTGCACCTTCGAGGCAGGATGAACCTCGCATAGTCTTCCCAAGCAGCATGACTGGCTCGAAGCCAAAGGCCATGTCAACCGCTTCAGAACAGAAGAAGACGAGGGCTGCAGAGGCTGAAGCCAGAAAAAGGAAAACCTCAGAAGCCTCTGATGCTGCTCCCTCCAAGAAGAAGCGCAAGATCAAGAAGAATCGGGCTGCTCCCACAGAGCCCTTAGTTGTTGAACCTATCTCAGTGGTTCGCCCTGCATCTGAACACCAAGAACGACGAATGATTGTTCATGAGCCTGCTTCCACAGAGGCTTATGAAGCTGAAGAGATTCCAGCAGTTGATCCCATCGCTGCTGAAGACATTGGTCACCATGACAATGTTGAAGATGATGAAGTTCTTCCTCAGATTGAACACAACGTGGTATCATCGCCTGTTCTCACGAACAGCGAAATCATCAGCATTGGTCGTCCTCTGACGCCAATTGCTCAGGATGCATCATGGGCTGATCGCCCGCAACAACAAGACTCCCCCAGTACTCCCCAACAACAACAAGTCACACCATCTGTGCAAGTTGAAGAGGATGAGGCCCAGCCAACTCCATCTCCAAAGGCGTCGCCTGTATTGCAAAGGCTTCGCAAAGGACCAAGGCCTCAAGTCCCTCTTCCGAGCGTTCCAGAAGGAGAAGTGCACCACCAACCTGTTGCACGTCAAGTGTTTTCAGAAGCCACTCCAACTGTGAATGTCTCCGTGTCTGAAGCCCAAGCTGCTGAAGACAATCCGGCTGCATCAGCCGATGACGAACATCAAGAAGAACGTGTCCCTACTCCCCCCATCACTGAAGAAGCTGTTCCTGAAGTGAACGTGTCTGTGCCAGACCCTCCAGCTCAACAAGTGGAGGTTGAAAACGTTGAGGCTGCCACCACCAACACAAATGAAGCCAATGACGTAGTCATGGCTGAAGCTAATGTGGAGCCTGCACCAAGCAACATGCCAGAAGTCAATGCTGCAACTGCTCCTGAAGCTTCTGTTGTGCAGCCTGAAGCCACTGTTGTTGCCACTGCTCCTGTTCCGCCACCAAGGCCCCATACAATTGAGCAAGCATACAGCCATGGCCAGCTAATCACTGTCAGATGGCCCGTTCTGGTCCCTCCGCCTCATGTCTCTGGTCCTCAGTTTGATTATCACATTGAGCATAGGCCTCAGGTCCAGAAACCAAAGCCAAGACTGCCAAGGTTTCCAGGTACTGCCACTTCTACAGGGTCCTTCAATGCAAATGTCTTAAAAAGCCACAACACCTTCTTTGACAGCTCAAAGAACCCCTACTCAAGGCCAAGAATATCATCTGATCATTTCTGGAGTCATCAGCAACGAAGCTATTACTCCTGTGTTCTGTATGATCAAGGGCGCATTTTTCCTCATATGTGCCTCGACACTGAAGCCATTGCTGGACTGCCATGCTTAGAAGAAGCACTTGACTGCTTTCGTGATGCTGGTCTGCTCAGCTTTGTGACAGACAAAGAACATTGGAATGAGGAACTTCTGCTTCAATTCTATGCTACCCTCCACATTCGCGGCTACAACAGGGATACAAAAACATGGGTTCTCGAGTGGATGATAGGAAATGTTC
This sequence comes from Triticum aestivum, assembly GCF_018294505.1. Lineage (NCBI taxonomy): Eukaryota > Viridiplantae > Streptophyta > Magnoliopsida > Poales > Poaceae > Triticum > Triticum aestivum. The sequence continues at coordinate 467,002,215 of NC_057813.1, forward strand.
ATCATGAGGCCAAAGCTCTTGACATCATTGAGCTTACAGGGTTATCCACTCCCGGAGAGCTGTACGAACCTAGTTGTCAAAAACACCGCAATGCACTGGAGAGCATATTCCATAAGCCAGAACCCAACATGAGCCAGATGTTGAGCATGATGAAGACATTGCCACATGACGCTGAATACCCAAAGGAATTCTTTGTTGATTACCTTGAGTATCTGCCGCGCACAATGTATCACATCATCAGGCGGACTCTATGGACAATCAAAGGGCATTCATCAGCTGCAAAACTTGAAGGAGCCATGAAGACATTGGTCTTTTACATCCTCAATGGCATCAGCTTCAGTGCACACGATTTCTTCCTCCGGCAACTGGCTGCATCTGGATCTGACCTTTTTGGCCTGAAATTCTATGCTCCATGGGTCATGCGCCTCATCAAGCTACACTCTGCTATCAACTATCAGACCTCTACTCGCAATCATGTGATCTTTCTACCAGAGGTTGATATGTCAGTTGAAGCCATATACCCTGAGCCTGCCAAGAAGCCTCTTTGTCTTCAAAATGCTGACCACCAAAGCTTCACTCAGCATATGGAAGGAGTCCAAGCTGTAACTCGTGTCTATCCGATGGCTAGAAACACTCATCTGCCTCATCGTGCACCAACTGAAGCTACAGAGAGCACGATTGCTCAAAGGCCAAAGAAGCTCTCTCGGGTCCTAAATGACCGAGAACTTCTTGTGGCACTGCATCAGAAACAAGACAAGCATCACTTTTGGCTCAAACGACAGATGCAAAGCCTCTTGGTGGACGTAAATCGCATTCGAAATCTTGCCACCAAGAATGCTTTTGTCACTCACAAAACCTGTCGGCGATTATGGAAGAGTTTGACATTGCTCAGTGCTAAAGCAGATCTTCAAGACGATGGATTCACTGAAAGATTCAAGTTTGAATCCACTCCTCCACGGAATGCTGTCCTACGTCGAACTTCATCCCTTGAAGACTCTGACTATTCTTCCTCCGCGGAAACTGTGAATGCCAATGTGATCGATGATGAAGACGATGCTACTTCACCACCCCCTACTTCTGCACGCATCGGCACTGCACCAAGTTCGTCTGCACCGCCAAACAACAACGACAACCCTGCTGCTTCACCTACTCCTCATGAGGACGAGTAGATGCTCTATGTCTTCAAACCTTTTTGGTCATTACTGACAAAAGGGGGAGAAGCATATGAGTTTGATAGTCTTCAAGCGGGTTCAAATGGGAGGTTGCTTTATATTTTGCCTAGTGTTTACAACTCTTGCTTTTGATACATTTCGTTCTTTGAGTTGTAACACTTAAACTCGATGGTTGTCTACTACTTATTTGCTCTTTCATGTGCAATGATAACTTCCGCACTTAGATCATTCTGCAGACGTCCATTTTTCATTATGCATGTCATTCTCTTAGTTATATAATTTCATGCATGATGAATTATCTTCATAAGTTGAAGAGGATCTCCACAAGTACAACCTGCCATGTGCATTTGCATTCCAAAAGCAAATTACTTATATGCACATCTTCAGGGGGAGCCCTTGCCACTTATGAAGACAATACCCTATCCTTTACAATTTCACATACTTCATTCCCGTCGAAAACTTCAACCAGTTTGTCATCAATCACCAAAAAGGGGGAGATTGTAAGTGCATCTAGTGCCACCCCTAGTTGGTTTTGGAGTATTGACAACAAAGTTCGTTGAGGGACTAATGCGTTTGTGAGAATTGCAGGATAACGCAGGTAGTGTCCCTCATTGATTCGATTTACCTACCGGAGATGACCCCTAAAAATGTACGAAGACATTGACGACAATGGTGGTGTGTGAAGATATCCACATTGAAGACTATGACATGAGAAGACAATGAGTGAAGACAATGGAGCCCGAAGACTGTGTTGTTTCGTTGTTTCCTTTTCTTCTTTGTTGAGTCATAGGAACCACTGTACTGTTAAGTGGGGTCCAAGTGAACAAAGTCAGAGTGACTGAAGTGATGCTCAACCCAAATCCTATGTCTTCGAGCGAAGGCAATGAGAGCAAATCTTATCCAGAGCTAGATGAGTCAGCCTTGCTTGTAGCCCAAGTAAAGTTGTTGTGTGTGTTTGAAATCTGACCGTTGGAACATGTGTCAGTTCCTTAGTGACCCAAGGTCATTTCGGACATATCAGGTCGGGTTGCCTTGTGGCTATAATAGCCCACCCCCTACACCATAAATTGGTGGCTACTCAGAGTTAGTTTACGGCTTTTGTCGTTTGAGAGCAACCCACCTCGAAGCCTTTGAGAGAGAAATCCTTGCGAGGACAAATCCCAAACACCCAGAGCCAAAGAGTGTTAGGCATCACTGAAGTCTTTCTGTCGGTGTTACCTGAAGACTTATTACACTTGAGGACTGTGTATCCTCCAGCCGGTTAGGCGTCGCGTTCTGAGCATCCAAGAGTCATTGTGGATCGCCGGTGAACGAAGTCTGTGAAGGTTCGGGAGTCTACCTTGAAGACTTACCAGAGTTATTGGGCGAGGACTGTGTGTCCTTAGCTCAAGGGGAATAAGGTGAAGACGCGGTCTTCTGAGTTGAATCTCAGCCTCCCTAACCAGATGTACAGTTGTCACAGCAACTAGAACTGGTCCAACAAATCTTGTGTCTTCAACAAGTGACTGGTTCTATCCTCTAACTCCCGTTACCTTAAGTTTATCTTCGTGAAGTCATTGCCTGTTTGTCATACCTGTTTGACTTCATTGCTTGACTTTTATTGTTGATTGGCTTCATACTATGTTCCATCCTGATCCTTACTACCAAGCTGCTATTAGTCTTTGTACTTTCACATTATTGCATACTTGACTATGGCTTGCTTGTTGTAGTTTATCTTCCGCTGCATATCAATTAGGTCATTTCTATTGTTTGTCTTCGAAACTTCCACGTTTTGAAGACTTTGATAAAAATCGCCTATTCACCCCCCCCTCTAGTCGATCACTAGCACTTTCACCCTGGCGTCTACGAGGTAGACGCCGGGAACCCTGGCGTCCAGCCCTAGAGTCCGAGAAGGACTCTTGCCTTTCAGGCAAAACCGACTTGGAGGAGGCTTTTACTCCAAGTTTCGACCCCAGGGCTCAACATATAAATAGAGGGGCAGGGCTAGCACAAAAAACACATCAAGAAACACCAAGCCGTGTGCTAGCAACCCCGTCCCCTCTAGTTTATCCTCCGTCATAGTTTTCATAGTGCTTAGGCGAAGCCCTGCGGAGATTGTTCTTCACCAACACCTCACCACGCTGTCGTGCTGCCGGAACTCATCTACTACTTCGCCCCTCTTGCTGTATCAAGAAGGCGAGGACGTCATCGAGCTAAACGTGTGCTGAACGCGGAGGTGCCGTACGTTCGGTACTTGATCGGGGTGGATCGTGAAGGTGTACGACTACATCAACCGCGTAGATAAACGCTTCCGCTTTGCGATCTTCAAGGGTATGAAGATACACTCCCCCTCTCATTGCTATGCATCACATAGATAGATCTTGCGTGATTGTAGGTAAAAAATTTGAAATACTGTGTTCCCCAATAGTGGCATCCGAGCCAGGTCTATGCGTAGATGTTTTATGCACGAGTAGAACACAAGTGAGTTGTGGGCGATAATAGTCATGCTGCTTACCAGCATGTCATACTTTGATTCGGCGGTATTGTTGGATGAAGCGGCCCGGACCGACATTACACGTACGCTTACGCGAGACTGGTTCTACCGACGTGCTTCGCACACAGGTGGCTGGCGAGTGTCAGTTTCTCCAACTTTAGTTGAATCGAGTGTGGCTACGCCCGGTCCTTGTTGAAGGTTAAAAAAGCACAGACTTGATGAAAATTGGTGTGGTTTTGATGCGTAGGTAAGAGTGGTTCTTGCTCAGCCCGTAGCAGCCACGTAAAACTTGCAACAACAAAGTAGAGGTCGTCTAACTTGTTTTTGCAGCGCATGTTGTGATGTGATATGGTCAAGACATGATGCTAAATTTTATTGTATGAGATGATCATGTTTTGTTACGAAGTTATCGGCAACTGGCAGGAGCCATATGGTTTTCGCTTTATTGTATGCAATGCAATCACCCTGTAATTGTTTTTACTTTATCACTAAGCGGTAGCGATAGTCGTAGAAACAATAGTTGGCAAGACGACAACGATCCTATGATGAAGATCAAGGTGTCGCGCCGGTGACGATGGTGATCATGACGGTGCTCTGGAGATGGAGATCAAAGGCACAAGATGATGATGCCCATATCATGTCACTTATATTGATTGCATTTGATGTTTATCCTTTATGCATCTTATATTGCTTAGTATGGCGGTAGCATTATAAAATGATCCCTTACTAAATTTCAAGGTATAAGTGTTCTCCCTGAGTAAGCACCGTCGCAACAGTTCTTCGTGCTGAGACACCACATGATGATCGGGTGTGATAAGCTCTATGTTCACATACAACGGGTGCAAGCTAGTTTTGCACATGCAGAATACTCGGGTTAAACTTGATGAGCCTAGCATATGTAGATATGGCCTCGGAACACTGAGACTGAAAGGTCGAGCGTGAATCATATAGTAGATATGATCAACATAGTGATGTTCACCATTGAAAACTACTCCATCTCACGTGATGATCGGACAAGGTTTAGTTGATTTGGGTCACGTGATCACTTAGATGATTAGAGGGATGTCTATCTAAGTGGGAGTTCTTAAGTAATATGATTAATTGAACTTTAATTTATCATGAACTTAGTCCTGGTAGTATTAGCATATCTATGTTGTAGATCAATAGCTCGCATATAGCTCCCCTGTTTTATTTTTGATATGTTCCTAGAGAAAACTAAGTTGAAAGATGATAGTAGCAATGATGCGGACTAGGTCCGTGATCTGAGGATTATCCTCATTTCTGCACAGAAGAATTATGTCCTTGATGCACCGCTAGGTGACAGACCTATTGCAGGAGTATATGCAAATGTTATGAACATTTGGCAAGATCGATATGATGACTACTTGATAGTTTAGTGCACCATACTTTATGGCTTAAAACTAGGACTTCAAAAATGTTTTGAAACATCATGGAGCATATAAGATGTTCCAAGAGTTGAAATTAGTATTTCAGACTCATGCTCGTGTCGAGAGGTATGAGACCTCTAGCAGTACTTTGCCTACAAGATGGATGAGAATAGCTCAACTAGTGAGCATGTGCTCAGATTGCCTGGGTACTACAATCACTTGAATCAAGTGGGAGTTAATCTTCCAGATAATATAGTGATTGGTAGTGTTCTCTAGTCACTATCACCAAGCTACTAGAACTTCATGATGAACTATAATATGCAAGGGATGACGGAAACGATTACCGAGCTCTTCCGATGCTGAAATCGGCGAAGGTAGAAATGAAGAAAAAGCATCAAGTGTTGATGGTTGACAAGACCACTAGTTTCAAGTAAAAGGGCAAAGGTATAGAAAGGGAACTTCAATAAGAATGGCAAGCAAGTTTCCACTCCCATGAAGAAACCCAAAGCTAGACCCAAGCCTGAAACTGAGTGCTTCTACTACAAAGGAAATGGTCGCTAGAAGTGGAACTACCATAGATACATGGTGGATAAGAAGGATGGCAAAGTGAACAAAGCTATATTTGATATACATGTTATTGATGTGTAGTTTACTAGTGTTTATATCAACCCCTCGGTATTTGATACTGGTTCAGTTGCTAAGAGTAGTAACTCAAAACGGGAGTTGCAGGATGAACAGAGACTAGTTAAGGGTGAAGTGACGATGTGTGTTGGAAGTGGTTCCAAGATTGATATGATCATCATCGCACACTCCCTATACTTTCGGGATTTGTGTTGAACCTAAATTGTAACATCCCAAATTTTCAATTTGGAATGTAATACATAGGTCATCATATGCATATCATATTTTATTTGCATTTTGGGTGTGATCCTAAAAATCCTAAGCAACTCAAGGACCCATGGAGAGAGTTGGGGATTTTATTATTTTCATATTTAAATTTTCTCAAATATTGAAACAGGGATCATTTTGATTTTAATTATTTTTCTCTCCAAAAATATTTCAACTTAAAAATATATGAGAGGAGATAATATGACTTCTCCAAAATAAAAGAAATATTGGAAGAAAAATATTAAAATCAAATAAGTATTTTTATTTGGATTTTATTGCTATTTTATTTGAATTAGGAAAATATGCATTTTTCAAAAAATTGCATTTTTAGGCCAAGAAAATGTTCACTTTGTTCTAAATATTTTATTTAGATGGTGAGAATTATTTTTGGCATTTTTAGATTTTTATTTTTATTTATATAGGATTTTTCTCGGTGGAATCTTATTTAAAAAAAGTTCCTAGACTGAACTGGGCCGAAGCCCAGCCAGCCCAGCCGCCCGACCGCCTTCTCTGTCGTGCCTCGCCGGACTCCCGAGGGAGTCCGAGCTCGCGTCGCCCCGCCGCCCAACCCCCTCCCCAAGTCGGAGTCGTCGCCACCTCTCCTCCTCCTTTAAATACCCAGCCCCGCCACCCCTCCTCTCCTCGTCCCGCCCCGCCGCCTCATCCCCGCCACCGAGCCGTCGCCGCCGCCCGTGCCAACCCGCAGCCGCGCCTGAGCCCCGCCTCCTCGCCTCGCCTCGCCGCCGCGGACTCGCACCGCTGCCGTTCGGTTCCCGCTTGCCGCCACCGGTTTTTCCGATCCATCTCGGTTTTTTAGAAACCCTAGATTCAGTTTATTTTTTTAGATTGCTTCGGTTCGTTTTTTTGTTTCGATATTTAGCGAGTGTCCACTTGTTAGTTCGCTTTTAACGAACGTGTTCGCCTATTCGTCTCTGTTAACAAATGTTCGCGCCGTAGCCTTTTTTTATTTTATTTTTTGGCCAGGGACCTATCCATGATTATTTTTATCGCAGATTAGCCCATGATCTTCAAACCCGCGTAACTTTTTAACCATTGGTCCAAATCCAGTGAAACCAACGCCAAAATCTTCGTCTCGAGCCCCTATTTTTGTTTAATCAACTTGAACAAGGTTTTGACAATTTAAAATTTGGGTTTCAAGCAGATTTGATTTCGCAGTTCTTTTGACCGTAGTTTCAGTTCCGTAGCTCTGCTTCGGTTGATTCTTTTTGCAGATTGAATCTCTTCAGTTGAACTTTCAAATTTGATCTTCTTATGTGAGTTTTACCCGTGCATCTTTGCTTGAGTGCTTATGTATGCTATCGTTTGTTTGCGATAGAATTTCCAAAGTGCGAAGCGTGCTACTACGAGTCTCTAGGATTTACGGATCGTTAGCAAGGCAAGTAACACATTGATCATACTCTTTCCATACCCAGTTTTTATGCATTAGTTACAATCCTCAAACACTACATGATTAGGATGTGACTAACTTGTGGGTATTGGGAAGTAGTTGATGAGGTAGAACCTATTTCTTGTTTTATTATCAAACCCTTGGGAGCTACTTCTACGTTATGCTTATATTGCCATGCTATGCTCGTAGACGTGGATTGGGTTTTGAGTGTATCCATGGCAGATGTGAGATTGTTAATTAATGGTTAACTTAAGGTGGCTACTTAAATTTACATCTGGGTGGATTGGTTGTGAGGGCACTTGGAGAATCCAGTGTTGTCCTAGGATATGTCGGAGTACCCGTGTGATCATCCTATGGTTCGCCACCCAGGCTCAAAGGGATCATAAGATTATTCATGCTAGAAACTTCCGTGTGCAGCCACAAGCTATTATGGGCTCTAGCATAGTTGAGTAGGTTGCATGACCTCTTCCAGTGGTAGGCTAGCAGATGTAGGGGATGTAGGTTGGTACTGTCTACCCAGGGTTAGAGTTAATGCTTCTAAAAGACTATGTCTCGGTCATCCGTTTCTCAAACACCATGTAGTGCGAGAAATCCAATGGAGGAGATCGAGTCTTGTGGGGAAAAGTGTGCAAACCTCTGCAGAGTGTACAAACTAATCATGGTTAGTCGTGTCCCCAGTTATGGACAACTTGAATGTCTGGTATTTGAATTATTGAGTTGATCTCACCCTAAATCAAATTTGTTGGGTTGTTAATTACTTTTTAATTGGGATTGAGTTGGAGGAACCTTCTCAATGTTTCAACCACCATGATAGTTAAATAAAATATATTCCTTTGCAGTAGGGAAAAATTGGCTTTTCGCAAAACATTATAACCATAGAGCCTCCACCAGCCATATATGCATGTAGTGATAGTATTTATCTGGTTCATTGCTCTACAGTGTTATATTGCCAGCATATTCCATGTGCTGACCCGTTTTGGGCTGCAACATATTATGTTGCAGACTTTTCAGACGAAGAGTAAGGTGCTAGGTCATTTGTCGTGCACTCAGCTATGTCGTTGGATCGAGTTGATGGACTCATTTATCTTCCAAGCCTTCCGTTGTTATCTTTTTAGATGGCCTTAAGCCATATTTATTGTAATAAGTTCTCTTTTGAGACATTCGATGTAATAAGTGTGTGATTGCACTCTATTATAAATCCTTCGAGTACTGTGTGTGTCAGCATTACCGATCCAGGGATGACACTTAAGCACAGAGACTTCGATCCATTCGGGTCAGGTCGCTACAAGATGGTATCAGAGCACACGCTGAATGTAGGTCACTCTTCTCTACTCATTTCTGACTCCTCTCCATTTTCTACTCTTTAGGATGGCAGACTCAAGGAACAATTTTGCACAACCGGATGAAGACACGCCCTTTGGACGACACCTGAAAAGTCACTAGGTACCTAAACATCGAAATACCAAGCTTCACCAGAACCTACACCGCCACTTTACTAGAAGAGGAGTGTTGGATGATTCAAGTTCAAGTTCCAGCAAGGACGTTCACGCCAGTTTCTGAGGCCATAGAGTTTTCCTTTGATGCACCAACCTGGAGTCTAGGTAAGAGCATGGCAGCCCACATCGCCATGTGATGCATTGGCGAAGTTTACCACAAGGATCTTAAGGACACTGTCTACCAGATATGTGGGCGCCGAGACGAGCAATGGGAGATGATCGGCACCAGGAGGGATAGGTCCATTGCATCTTTCATCCAGGAGTTAAACCAGCACATTCGTCGCCAGGAGAATCAGATGTGCGCAAGCATGATAGATATGAAGAAGGTGATGACCAGGAACATGGATCTAGAGGAGGAACTCAAGTCTACACGCGACGAATATGAGGAGGAAATCGCAATACTAGTGGAGAAGAATGACGACCTAACAAGGAAGCTAGGAGTATTCACGGGAGACCCCGCGCCAGGAGGAGATGATGACCATCCCGAGGACTAGATCATCATCGATGACACCGGCTCTGACCCCGATGATAGTGATGATGATAATGAAGACGAAGCTGGAGCGGATATCATGGAGTCTTCCACCGATCAAAATTTCTAGTAGACCACCATATGATTAGTACTGTTCCCCCATGTATATAGTAGTAGGAAAAGTGCGCAAACCTCTGTAGAGTGTACAAACTAATCATGGTTAGTCGTGTCCCCAGTTATGGCCAACTTGATTATCTGGTATTTGAATTATTGATTTGATCTCATCACCCTAAATCAAATTTGTTGGGTTGTTAATTACTTTTTAATTGGGATTGAGTCGGAGGATTCTTCTCAATGTTTCAACCACCATGATAGTTAAATAAAATATATTCCTTTGCAGTACAGAAAAATTGGCTTTTCGCAAAACATTATAACCATAGAGCCTCCACCAGCCATATATGCATGTAGTGATAGTATTTATCTGGTTCATTGCTCTACAGTGTTATATTGCCAGCATGTGCTGGCCCGTTTTGGGCTGCAACATATTATGTTGCAGACTTTTCAGACGAAGAGTAAGGTGCTAGGTCGTTTGTCGTGCACTCAGCTATGCCGTTGGAGCTGATGGACTCATTTATCTTCCAAGCCTTCCGTTGTTATCTTTTTAGGTGGCCTTAAGCCATATTTATTGTAATAAGTTCTCTTTTGAGACATTCGATGTAATAACTGTGTGATTGCACTCTGTTATAAATCCTTCGAGTAATGTGTGTGTCAGCATTACCGATCCAGGGATGACACTTAAGCACAGAGACTTTGATCCATTCGGGTCGGGTCGCTACATAAATAAATGTTATTTGGTGTTTGCGTTGAGCATGAATATGATTTGATCATGTTTATAGCAATATGTTTATTCATTTAAATTTAGAGAATAATTGTTGTTCTATTTACATGAATAAAACCTTCGATGGTCATACACCCAATGAAAATAGTTTGTTGGATCTCGATCGTAGTGATACACATATTCATAATATTGAAGCCAAAAGATGCAAAGTTAATAATGATAGTGCAACTTATTTGTGGCACTGCCGTTTAGGTCATATTTGTGTAAAGCGCATGAAGAAACTCCATGCTGACGGGTGGAATCACTTGATTATGAACCACTTAATGCTTGCGAACCATGCCTCATGGGCAAGATGACTAAGACTCCGTTCTCCAGAACAATGGAGCGAGCTACTAACTTATTGGAAATAATACATACCGATGTATAAGGTCTGATGAGTGTTGAGGCTCACAGTGGGTATCGTTATTTTCTGACCTTCACAGATGATTTGAGCAGATATGGGTATATCTACTTGATGAAACACAAGTCTGAAACATTTGAAAGGTTCAAAGAATTTCAGAGTGAAGTGGAGAATCATCATAACAAGAAAATAAAGTTTCTACGATCTGATCGCAGGGGCAAATATTTGAGTTACGAGTTTGGCCTTCATTTAAAACAATGTGAAATAGTTTCACAACTCACACCACCTGGAACACCTTAGTGTAATGGTGTGTCCAAACGTTGTATCCGTACTTCATTAGATATGGTGTGATCTATGATGTCTCTTACCGATTTACCACTATCGTTTGGAGTTATGCATTAGAGACAGTTGCATTCACGTTAAATAGGGTGATATGTCTCCAACGTATCTATAATTTTTTATTGTTTGATGCTATTATATTACCCATTTTGGATGTTTATGGGCTTTACTTTACACTTTTATATCATTTTTGGGACTAACCTACTAACTGGAGGCCCAGCCCGAATTGCTGCTTTTTGTGCCTATTTCAGTGTTTAGAAGGAAAGGAATATCAAACGGAGTCCAAATGGAATGAAACCTTCGGGAGCGATCTTTTTGGAACAAACGTGATCCAGGGGACACTACTAGGGAAAAGCCTAGCAGCAGCACGGGTTTTGGGCCTATTAGTAGCGCGGGGGCCGACGCTACTAATAAGGCGCTACAGCTAACTTATAGCAGTAGCGCGGGTGCCACCCGCGCTACTACTACGTCCTTTAGTAGTAGCGTGGGTAAAAACCCGCGCTACTACTACCAGCGCGGGTTTTTTTTGAATTTTTTCGAAAAAATATTTCGATTTTTCCCTAATTTTCAAATTTCTGAATTATTTTAACCTCAAATCTCTAATCACCCCTCATTGCTGCTCAATTTAATCTCTAATCACCCCTCATCATTCCAAATCATCTAACTTCCCGGACGGTCACCCATCCTCTCACTACTCCAGCCTGAGCACGCTTAACTTCCGGGTTCTATTCTCCCTCGTTTCCAAGTCTGCACTTGTTGTTTTCCTGACAATAGTAAGATGTCAATCCTATTAACCTCAGGAATTTAGCTTGAGCATGAAGTCACACATTTCACTATTTGAGTTTGAAACTATTGTTCTAAAAAATTAGTAACACTAATATTTCTTGAATAATTAGTTTGACCACAGTTTGACCAGATTTGACCAAAATTCAAAAAAACTAAAATAATTATTTAGTAACACTAATATTCTAGAATAATTAGTTTGCCCATTGTTTGACCATAGTTTGACCACACAGTTTGAATTTTTTTGATTTTTTCCACTCTAGATCTTAAAAGCCCCGTAACTTTTTTCTGTTTGGTTTTTGAGGATTTTAAAAATGTTTAACGGGGTTCCCCCCGTTAAATTCGGATGTAACTTTTCGAGTAGATGATTTTTCATATAAAAAACTTTTTCATCCGAGTTAGTATGCAAAAGTTATGCCCATTTTTACAAATTCTCGAGAGATTTTGCAAATAAAGTCGAAATTCATATTTGCAAATTTTCCAAACAACTAGACCACATATCACATGGGAAACTTATTTTCTTTTATTTTTTTGACATTTTCATCATTTTCTTTTATTTATTTTTAACTGAAAAGGCGATCCACAGGGGGGGTAGAGTTTGGAAATGGGACCTTTAGTAGCAGTGCGGTTTTTTACCCCCTCGCTACTACTATGGCACCACTTAGTAGTAGCGAGGGCTAAAAACCAACGCTACTGCTAGCAAACTTAGTAGTAGCGAGGTTTTAAAAACCCGCGCTACTACTATGGCATGTCCCGGGGGGCACGGTAGAGACCACTTAGTAGTAGCGAGGGTTAAAAACCCGCGCTACTACTATAAACTTAGTAGTAGTAGCGAGGTTTTAACCCTCGCTACTAGTAACTTTCTGTGTATAGGCTTTTCCCTAGTAGTGGGACTTGGAGTGGACGTCAAGCAACAGAGGAGGTGGCCACGACGGTGCTCGGCGTGCCCCCACCCTCGTGGGCCCCTCGAGCGTCCACCGACCTACTTCTTCCTCCTATATATACCCACGTACCCTGAAACCATCAAGGAGCACCATGCAAAACTATTTCCACCACCGCAACCTTCCGTATCCGTGAGATCCCATCTTGGAGCCTTCGTCGGCGCCCCGCCGGAGGGGGAATCTACCATGGAGGGCCTCTACATCATCTCCAAGGCCCTTCCGGTGAGTTGTGAGTAGTTTATCACAGACCTTCGGGTCCATAGTTATTAGCTAGATGGCTTCTTCTCTCTCTTTGATTCTCAATACAAAGTTCTCCTCGATCTTCTTGGAGATCTATTCGATGTAACTCTTTTTGTGGTGTGTTTGTCGAGATCCAATGAATTATGGGTTTATGATCAAGTTTATCTATGAGAAATATTTGAATCTCCTCTGAATTCTTTTATGTGTGATTAAGTTATCTTTGCAAGTCTCTTCGAATTATCAGTTTGGTTTGGCCTACTAGATTGATCTTTCTTGCAATAGGAGAAGTGCTTAGCTTTGGGTTCAATCTTGTGGTGTCCTTTCCGAGTGACAGCAGGGGCAGCAAGGCACGTATTGTATTGTTTCCATCGAGGATAAAAAGATGGGGTTTATATCATATTGCATGAGTTTATCCCTCTACATCATGTCATCTTTCTTAATGCGTTACTCTGTTCTTTATGAACTTAATACTCTAGATGCAAGCAAGAGTCGGTCGATGTGTGGAGTGATAGTAGTAGATGCAAGCAGGAGTCGGTCTACTTGTCATGGACGTGATGCCTATATACATGATCATGCCTAGATAATCTCATAACTATGCGCTTTTCTATCAATTGCTCGACGGTAATTTGTTCACCCACCATAATACTTATGCTATCTTAAGAGAAGCCACTAGTGAAACCTATGGCCCCCGGGTCTATCTTCTATCGTATAAGTTTACCATCTACTTTTATTTGCATCTTTACTTTTCCAACCTATATCATAAAAATACCTAAAATATTTATCTTATCATATTATCTCTATCAGATCTCACATTCGCAAGTGGCCGTGAAGGGATTGACAACCCCTTTATTGCGTTGGTTGCGAGGTTCTTGTTTGTTTGTGTAGGTGCGTGGGACTTCTCAGGAGCCTCCTACTGGATTAATACCTTGGTTCTCAAAAACTAAGGGAAATACTTACGCTACTTTGCTGCATCACCCTTTCCTCTTCAAGGAAAACCAATGCAAGCTCAAGATGTAGCAAGAAGGATTTCGGGCGCCATTGCCGGGGGGGGGGGGGGGTCTTCGCTCAAGTCAAGACATACCAAGTACCCATCACAAACTCATCTCCCTCGCATTAAATTATTTGCCATTTGCCTCTTGTTTTCCTCTCCCCCACTTCACCCTTGCCATTTTATTCGCCCTCTCTTTCCCAATCTCCTCTCTCTTTCGCTTGCCATTTTGTTTGCTTGTGTGTTGGATTGCTTGTCGTGATGGTGCAAGATAATACCAAATTATGTGACTTTTCAAATACCAATAATAATGATTTACTTAGTACTCTGATTGCTCCTCTTAATGATGTTGAGTCTTGTGAAATCAATGCTGCTTTGCTGAATCTTGTTATGAAAGATCAATTCTCCGGCCTTCCTAGTGAAGATGTCGCTACCCATCTAAACAACTTTGTTGATTTGTGTGAGATGCAAAAGAAGAAAGATACAGATAATGATATTGTTAGATTGAAGTTATTTCCTTTTTCACTTAGAGATCGTGCTAACGTTTGGTTTTCGTCTTTGCTAAGAATAGTATTGATTCATGAAATAAGTGCAAAGATGCTTTTATCTCTAAGTATTTTCCTACCGCTAAGATCATCTCTCTTAGGAATGATATTATGAATTTTAAACAACTTGATCATGAGCATGTTGCCCAATCTTGGGAAAGAATGAAATTAATGATTCACAATTGCCCTACTCATGGTTTGAATTTATGGATGATCATACAAAAATTTTATGCCGGATTGAATTTTGCTTCTAGAAATCTTTTAGATTCGTCCGCGGGAGGCACTTTTATGGAAATCACCTTAGGAGAAGCTACTAAACTCCTTGATAACATTATGGCTAATTATTCTCAATGGCACACCAAAAGATCTACTAGTAAAAAAGTGCATGCTATAGAAGAAATTAATGTTTTGACTGGAAAGATGGACGAACTTATGAAATTGTTTGCTACTAAGAGTGCTCCTATTGATCCCAATGATATGCCTTTGTCTACTTTGATTGAGAATAATAATGAATCTATGGATGTGAATTTTGTTGGTAGGAATAATTTTGGTAATAATGCTTATAGAGGAAACTTTAATCCTAGACCATTCCCTAGTAATTCCTCTAATAATTATGGAAATTCCTACAATAATTCTTATGGTAATTTTAATAAGATGCCCTTTGATTTTGAGAATAGTGTTAAAGAATTCATGAACTCTCAAAAGAATTTTAATGCTTTGCTTGAAGAAAAATTGCTCAAAGTTGATGATTTGGCTAGGAACATTGATAGGCTTTCGCTTGATGTTGATTCTTTGAAACTTAGATCTACTCCTCCTAAGCATGATATCAATGAGTCTCTCAAAGCAATGAGAATTTCCATTGATGAGTGCAAAGAAAGAACCGCTAGATTGCGTGCTAAGAAAGATTGCTTTGTAAAAGCATGTTCTTCTAGTTTCCATGAAAATAATGATGAAGATCTAAAAGTTATTGATGTGTCCCCTATTAAATATTTATTTTTCAGTATGAATCTTAATAATGATGGGACTGGAGATGAGTCAACTTTAGTTAAAAGGCGTCCCAATGATTCAGAGTTTTTAGATCTTGATGCTAAATTTGGTAAAAGTAGGATTGGAGAGGTCAAGACTTTAAATAGCATTGAACCCACTATCTTGGATTTCAAGGAATTTAATTATTATAATTGTTCTTTAATAGATTGTATTTCCTTGTTGCAATCCGTGTTGAATTCTCCTCATGCTTATAGTCAAAATAAAGCTTTTACCAAACATATTGTTGATGCCTCGATGCAATCTTATGAGGAAAAACTTAATTTGGAAGTTTCTGTACCTAGAAAACTTTATGATGAGTGAGAACCTACAATAAAAATAAAAATTAAAGATCATGAGTGTTATGCTTTGTGTGATTTGGGTGCTAGTGTTTCCACGATTCCGAAAACTTTATGTGATATTCTAGGTTTCCGTGATTTTAATGATTGCTCTTTAAATTTGCACCTTGCGGATTCCACCATTAAGAAGCCTATGGGAAGGATCAATGATGTTCTTATTGTTTCTAATAGGAATTATGTGCCCGTAGATTTTATCGTTCTTGACATAGATTGCAATCTTTCTTGTCCTATTATTCTTGGTAGACCTTTCCTTAGAATGATTGGTGCAATTATTGATATGAAGGAAGGGAATATTTATTCCAATTTCCATTAAGGAAAGGCATGGAACACTTCCCTAGAAAGAAAGTTAAATTACCTTATGAATCTATCATGCGAGCTACTTATGAATTGAGTGTCAAAGATGGCACTACTTACATCTATCCTCGCTTTTATGCCTAGCTAGGGGCGTTAAACGATAGCGCTAGTTGGGAGGCAACCCAATTTTATTTTAGTTTTTTTTTTGCTTCTGTTTAGTAATAAATTTTTCATCTAGCTTCTGTTTAGATGTGTTTTCATGTTTTAGTTAGTGTTTGTGCCAAGTAGAACCTATAGGATAACCTATGGTGATAGTTAATTTGATTCTGCTGAAAAACAAAAACCTTTGCACGCACGAAAATAATTTTAGTAATTCACATAAACGTGATTTTGCATTGATTCTTTATGCTGTAGATCAATAGATAAATTTCCTAGGACTTCCTATTTTGGTACGAGTTTTATAGTTCCAGAAGTATTAGAGAGTTACAGATTGCTACAGACTGTTCTGTTTTTGACAGATTCTGTTTTTCGTGTGTTGTTTGCTTATTTTGATGCATCTATGGATAGTATCGGGGGGTATGAACCATAGAGAAGTTGGAATACAGTAGGTTTAACACCAATATAAATAAAGAATGAGTTCATTACAGTACCTTATGTGGTGGTTTTACTTTCTTGCACTAACGGAGCTTATGAGATTTCCTGTTGAGTTTTGTTTGTGAAGTTTTCAAGTTTTGGGTAAAGATTTGATGGACTATGGAATAAGGAGTGGCAAGAGCCTAAGCTTGGGGATGCACATGTCACCCCAAGATATTCAAGGATAACCAAAATCCTAAGCTTGGGGATGCCCCGGAAGGCATCCCCTCTTTCATCTTCGTTCATCGGTAACTTTACTTGGAGCTATATTTTTATTTGCCACATGATATGTGTTTTTCTTGGAGCGTCTTGTACGATATTAGTCTTTGCTTTTTAGTTTACCACAATCATCCTTGCCGTACACACCTTTTGGGAGAAACCCACATGATTTGGAATTTATTAGAATACTCTATGTGCTCCACTTATATCTTTTGAGCTACATAGTTTTGCTCTAGTACTTCACTTATATCTTTTAGAGCATGGCGGTGGCTTTATTTTGTAGAAATTGTTGATCTCTCATGCTTCACTTATATTATTTGGAGAGTCTTTTAGAACAGCATGGTATTTGCTATGGTTATAAAATTTGTCCTAGAATGATGGGCATCCAAGTTGGGTATAATAAAAACTATCATAGGAAGTGAATTGGATGCTATGATCAATTTGATGCTTGATAATTGTTTTGAGATATAGAGGTGGTGATATTAGAGTCATGCTAGTTGGGTAATTGTGAATTTAAAGAGTGCTTGTTTTGAAGTTGGCAAGTCCCGTAGCATGCACGTATGGTAACCGTTGTGTAACAAATTTGAAATATGAGGAGTTCTTAGATTGTCATCCTTATGAGTGGCGGTCGGGGACAAGCGATAGTCTTTTCCTACCAACCTATCCCCCTAGGAGCATGCGCGTAGTGCTTGGTTTTTGATGACTTGTAGATTTTTGCAATAAGTATATGAGTTCTTTATGACTAACGTTGAGTCCATGGATTATACGCACTCTTACCCTTCCATCATTGCTAGCCTCTTCGGTATCGTGCATTGCCCTTTCTCACCTTGAGAGTTGGTGCAAACTTCACCGGTACGTCCAAACCCCATGATATGACACGCTCTATCACACATAAACCTCCTTATATCTTCCTCAAAACAGCCGCCATACCTACCTATTATGGCATTTCCATGGCCATTCCGAGATATATTGCCATGCAACTTTCCACCGTCCCGTTCATCATCATGACACGCATCATCATTGTCATATTGCCTTGCATGATCATGTAGTTGACATCGTATTTGTGGCAAAGCCACCATGCATAATTTTTATACATGTCACTCTTGATTCATTGCCCATCCCGGTACACTGCCAGAGGCATTCATATAGAGTCATATCTTGTTCTAGTTTTGAGTTGTAATTCATGAGTTGTAAATAAATAGAAGTGTGATGATCATCATTATTAGAGCATTATCCCCAAACAAATAAAAAAAGAAAGGCCAAAAAGGAAAAAAAAAGGCCCAAGAAAAAAAGGCCGAAAAAAGAAAGGCCCAAAAAAAAGAAAATAAAAAAGGTGGCAATGTTACTATCCTTCTCCACACTTGTGCTTCAAAGTAGCACCATGTTCTTCATATAGAGAGTCTCATTTGTTGTCACTTTCATATACTAGTGGGAATTTTTCATTATAGAACTTGGCTTGTATATTCCTACGATGGGCTTCCCCAAAATATCCTAGGTCTTCGTGAGCAAGCAAGTTGGATGCACACCCACTAGTTTCTTTTGTTGAGTTTTCATACATTTATAGCTCTAATGCATCCGTTGCATGGCAATCCCTACTCCTTATGTTGACATCAATTGATGGGCATCTCCATAGCCCATTGATTAGCCTCGTTAACATGAGAATTTCTTCCTTTTTTGTCTTCTCCACACTACCTCCATCATATTCTATTCCACCCATAGTGCTATATCCCTGGCTCACGCTCATGTATTGCATGAAAGTTGAAAAAGTTTGAGATTACTAAAGTATGAAACAATTGTTTGGCTAGTCATCGGGGGTGTGCAAGATGAAAGCATTCTTGTGTGACGAAAATGGAGCATAACCAAACTATATGATTTTGTAGGGATGAACTTTCTTTAGCCATGTTATTTTGAGAAGACATGATTGCTTAGTTAGTATGCTTGAGGTGTTACTATTTCTTATGTCAATATGAACTTTTATTTTGAATCATTTGGATCTGAACATTCATGCCACAATAAAGAAAATTACATTGAGAATTATGCTAGGTAGCATTCCACATCAAAAAATTTGTTTTTATCATTTACCTACTCGAGGACGAGCAGGAATTAAGCTTGGGGATGCTTGATACGTCTCCAATGTATCTATAATTTTTGATTGTTCCATGCTATTATATTACCCGTTTCGGATGTTTATGGGCTTTACTTTACACTTTTATATCATTTTTGGGACTAATCTGCTAACCGGGGGCCCAACCCGAATTGCTCTTTTTTGCCTATTTCAGTGTTTCGAAGGAAAGGAATATCAAATGAAGTCCAAACGGAATGAAACCTTCGGGAGCAACCTTTTTGGAACAAACATGATCTAGGGGACTTGGAGGACGTCAAGCAACAGAGGAGGCGGCCACGAGTGTGCCTGACGCGCCCCCTAGGGCTGGGTGCGCCCCCCACCCTCGTGGGCCCCTCGAGCGTCCACCGACCTACTTCTTTCTCCTATATATACCCACGTACCCTGAAACCATCGAGGAGAACCACGAAAAACTATTTCCACCGCCGCAACCTTCTGTTTCCGCGAGATCCCATTTTGGAGCCTTCGCCAGCGCTCTGCCGGAGGGGGAATCGACCATGGAGGGCCTCTACATCATCTCCAAGGCCCTTCCAATGAGTTGTGAGTAGTTTACCACAGACCTTCGGGTCCATAGTTATTAGCTAGATGGCTTCTTCTCTCTCTTTGATGCTCAATACAAAGTTTTCCTCGATCTTCTTGAAGATCTATTCAATGTAACTCTTTTTACGGTGTGTTTGTCGAGATCTGATGAATTGTGGGTTTATGATCAAGTTTATCTATGAGAAATATTTGAATCTCCTCTGAATTCTTTTATGTGTGATTAAGTTATCTTTGCAAGTCTCTTCGAATTATTAGTTTGGTTCGGCCTACTAGATTGATCTTTCTTGCAATTGGAGAAGTGCTTAGCTTTGAGTTCAATCTTGCGGTGTCCTTTCCCGGTGACAGCAGGGACAGCAAGGCACGTATTGTATTGTTGCCATCGAGGATAAAAAGATGGGGTTTATATCATATTGCATGAGTTTATCCCTCTACATCATGTCATCTTTCTTAATGTGTTACTCTATTCTTTATGAACTTACTACTCTAGATGCAGGCAAGAGTCGGTCGATGTGTGGAGTAATAGTAGTAGATGCAGGCATGAGTCGGTCTACTTATCACGGACGTGATTCCTATATACATGATCATGCCTAGATAATCTCATAACTATGCGCTTTTCTATCAATTGCTCGACAGTAATTTGTACACCCACCGTAATACTTATGCTATCTTAAGAGAAGCCACTAGTGAAACCTATGGCCCCCGGGTCTATCTTCTATCATATAAGTTTACCATCTACTTTTATTGCATCTTTACTTTTCCAATCTATATCATAAAATACCAAAAATATCTATCTTATCATATTATCTCTATCAGATCTCACTTTCGCAAGTGGCCATGAAGGGATTGACAACCCCTTTATTGCGTTGGCTGTGAGGTTCTTGTTTGTTTGTGTAGGTGCGTGGGACTTCTAAGGAGCCTCCTACTGGATTGATACCTTGGTTCTCAAAAACTGAGGGAAATACTTACGCTACTTTGCTGGATCACCCTTTCCTCTTCAAGGAAAACCAACGCAAGCTCAAGACGTAGCATAGGGCACCGTCTGAATCTGTTGAGACGACACTGAATGAACTCTGGTTTAGGAAGAAACCTAAGCTATCGTTTATTAAAATTTGGGGCTGCGATGCTTATGTGAAAAGGTTTTGAACTGATAAGCTCAAACCCAAATCGGAGAAGTGCGTCTTCATAGGATACCCAAAAGAAATTGTTGGGTACACCTTCTATCATAGATCCGAAGGCAAGATATTCGTTGCTAAGAATGGATCCTTTCTAGAGAAGGAGTTTCTCTCAAAATAAGTGAGTGGGAGGAAAGTAGAACTTGATGAGGTAATTGTACCTGCTCCCTTATTGGAAAGTAGTTCATCACAGAAATCAGTTCCAGTGATGCCTACACCAATTAGTGAGGAAGTTAATGATGATGATCATGAAGCTTCAGATCAAGTTACTACCAAACTTTGTAGGTCAACTAGAACATGTTCCACACCAGAGTGGTATGGTAATCTTGTCTTGGAAATCTTGTTACTAGACCATGACAAACCTATGAACTATGAGGAAGCGATGATGAGCCCAAATTCCGCGAAATGGCTTGAGGCCATGAAATCTGAGATGGGATCCATGTATAAGAACAAAGTATGGACTTTAGTTGGCTTGCCCGATGATCGGCAAGCCATAGAGAATAAATGGATCTTCAAGAGGAAGACGGACGTTGATAGTAGTGTTACTATCTACAAAGCTAGACTTGTCAAAAAAAAGCTTTTTGACAAAGTTCAAGGTGTTGACTATGATGAGATTTTCTCATTCGTAGCGATGCTTAAGTCTGTCTGAATCATGTTAGCAATTGCCACATTTTATGAAATCTGGCAAATGGATGTCAAAACTGCATTCCTTAAGGGATTTTCTAAAAAGGAGTTGTATATGATGCAACCAGAAGGTTTTGTCGATCCTAAAGGTGCTAACAAAGTATGCAAACTCCAGCAATCCATCGATGGACTGGTGCAAGCATCTCGGAGTTGGAATATACGCTTTGATGAGTTGATCAAAGCATATAGTTTTATACAGACTTGCGGCGAAGCCTCTATTTACAAGAAAGTGAGCGGGAGCACTACAACCTTTCTGATAAGTATATGTGAATGACATATTGTTGATTGGAAATGATGTAGAATTTTCTGGAAAGCATAAAGGAGTGTTTGAAAGGAGTTTTTCAAAAGAAAGACCTTAGTGAAGCTACTTACATATTGGGCATCAAGATCTATAAAGATGGATCAAGACGCTTGATAAGACTTTCGATGAGTACATACCTTGATAAGATTTTGAAGGAGTTCAAAATGGATCAGTCAAAGAAAGAGTTCTTGTCTGTGTTACAAGGTGTGAAGTTGAGTAAGACTCAAAACCCGACCACGGCAGAAGATAGATAGAGAATGAAAGTCATTCCCTATGCCTCAGCCATAGGTTCTATAAAGTATGCCATGCTGTGTACCAGACCTATTGTATATTTTGCTATGTTTTTGGCAAGGGATTACAATAGTGATTGATACGTCTCCAACGTATCTATAATTTATGAAGCATTCATGCTATATTATTATGTGTTTTGGATGTTTATGGGCTTTATTATACACTTTTATATTATTTTTCAGAGTAACCTATTAACCGGAGGACCAGCCCATATTGCTATTTTCTTGCCTATTTCAGTGTTTCGAAGAAAAGGAATATCAAACGGAGTCCAAACAGAATGAAACCTTCAGGAGCGTTATTTTTGGAACGGAAGCGATCCAGGAGACTTGGAGTTGAAGTCAAGGAAGCTTCGAGGTGGCCACGAGGGTGGGGGGCGCCCCCTCCCCCTACCGGGCGCGCCCCTGTCTCGTGGGCCCCTCGAGGCTCCCCCGACCGCTTCTTTCGCCTATATATTCCCATATACCCTAAAAACATCGAAGCGAACAATGGATCGGGAGTTCCGCCGCCGCAAGCCTCTATAGCCACCAAAAACCTCTCGGGAGCCCGCCCGGCACCCTGTCGGAGGGGGGATCCCTCACTGGTGGCCATCTTCATCATCCCGGCGCTCTCCGTGATGAGGAGGGAGTAGTTCACCCTAGGGGCTGAGGATATGTACCAGTAGCTATCTGTTTGATCTCTCTCTCTCTCTCGTGTTCTTGATTTGGCATGATCTTGATGTATCGCGAGCTTTGCAATTATAGTTGGATCTTATGATGTTTCTCCCCCTCTACTCTCTTGTAATGGATTGAGTTTTCCTCTTGAAGTTATCGTATCGGATTGAGTCTTTAAGGATTTGAGAACACTTGATGTATGTCTTGCCGTGCTTATCTGTGGTGACAATGGGATATTCACGTGATCCACTTGATGTATGCTTTGGTGATCAACTTGCGGGTTCCGCCCATGAACCTATGCATGGGGGTTGGCACACGTTTTCGTCTTGACTCTCATGTAGAAACTTTGGGGCACTCTTTGAAGTACTTTGTGTTGGTTGAATAGATGAATCTGAGATTGTGTGATGCATATCGTATAATCATGCCCACGGATACTTGAGGTGACAATGGAGTATCTAGGTGCCATTAGGGTTTTGGTTGATTTGTGTCTTAAGGTATTATTCTAGTATGAACTCTATGATAGATTGAACGGAAAGAATAGCTTCGTGTTATTTTACTACGGACTCTTGAATAGATAGAACAGAAAGGATGACTTTGAGTGGTTTCATACCCTACCATAATCTCTTCGTTTGTTCTCCGCTATTAGTGGCTTTGGAGTGACTCTTTGTTGAATGTTGAGGGATAGTTATATGATCCGATTATGTTATTATTGTTGAGAGAACTTGCACCAGTGAAAGTATGAACCCTATGCCTTGTTTCCTACCATTGCAATACCATTTACACTCACTTTTATCATTAGTTACCTTGCTGTTTTTGTATTTTCAGATTACAAATACCTATATCTAGCATCCATATTGTACTTGTATCACCTTCTCTTCGCCGAACTAGTGCACCTATACAATTTACTATTGTATTTGGTCTGTTGGTGACACAAGAGACTCTTTGTTATTTGGTTGCAGGGTTGTTTGAGAGAGACCATCTTCATGCTACGCCTCCCACGGATTGATAAACCTTAGGTCATCCACTTGAGGGAAATTTGCTACTGTCCTACAAACCTCTGCACTTGGAGGCCCAACAACGTCTACAATAAGAAGGTTGTGTAGTAGACATCAAGCTCTTTTCTGGCACCGTTGCCGGGGAGGTGAGTGCTTGAAGGTATATCTTTAGATCTTGCAATCGAATCTTTTTGTTTCTTGTTTTATCACTAGTTTAGTCTATAAAAGAAAACTACAAAAAAATGGAATTGAGTTTGCCTCATACGCTTCATTTTTTTAATATCTTCCGTGAGAATGATGGAAAGGAAAATTGTGCTCAATTGCTAGAAGAAGAATGCATTAAAATGTTTGGTACTAGATCTTTGTATGATGAGCATGATTGCAATGTTGTTAGTATGAATTCCTTGAATATCCATGATGCTAATGATATGCAAAGCCACAAGCTTGGGGACGCTATGTTTGATGAAGATGATATGTTTAGTCCCCCGAGTTTGGATGAGAATATTTATTATGATGAAAGCATGTCTCCTATTTATGATGATTATATTTATGAAAGTGGATTTGGAGAGGTCATGACTTTATTTAGTGATGATTCCACTATTTCGGAAGAGATTCCAATTGATTATGAGAACAAAGTTGCTACTTATGATGATTATTGTGATAATTTGTATGCTATTAAGAATAATGATAACCATGAAACTTGTCATCATGATTTTAGTTTTCAATTGGATTATGCCTCACATGATAATTATTTTGTTGAGTTTTCTCCCACTACTATTCATGAGAAGGAATTTGCTTATGTAGAGAGTAGTAAATTTTCTATGCAAGTAGATCATGAAAGGAATGCTTTAGGTGCTGGTTATATTGTTGAATTCGTTCATGATGCTACTGAAAATTATTATGATAGAGGAACATATGATTTTAGGAATTGCAATAATATCAAGTTTCCTCTCTATGTGCTTAAAATCTTGAAGTTATGCTTGTTTTGCCTTCCTATGCTAGTTGATTATTGTTCCGATAAGTTATTTGCTCACAAAATCCCCATGCATAGTAAGTGGGTTAGACTTAAATGTGCTAGTCATATGCTTCATGATGCTCCCGTTATGTTTCAATTCTTATCTTTTATGTGAGCATCATTGCCATCATCATGCCTAGCTAGAAAGGCATTAAAGAAAAGCGCTTGTTGGGAGACAACCCAATATTTACCCTTATTGTTTTTGTGTGTCCACATGATTATGCTACTTTATTAATCATGTTTTATAGCTTTTGTTTCAATAAAGTGCCAAAGTAAGACATTTAGGATAGCTTACGGTGATAGTTGTGTTGATCCTGCTGAAAATCAGAAACTTTTGCACCCAGTACATTAGTTTTGTTAATTCACATAAACGTCCTTCTGATCTGATTCTTTTTTCTATGGATTTTTACACAAATTACTTAGGACTTCCTAATTTGGTAGGATTTTTGGAGTTCCAGAAGTATATGTTTGATACATATTACTACAGACTGTTCTGTTTTTGACAGATTCTATTTTCTATGTGTTGTTTGCTTATTTTGATGAATCTATGAGTAGTATCGGAGGGTATGAACCATAGAGCAGTTGGAATGAAGTAGATATTACATAAATATGAAATTAGAATGAGTTCATTACAGTACCTAAGTGGTGGTTTTATTTTCTTATACTAACGGAGCTTACGAGTTTTGTGTTGAGTTTTATGTTGTGAAGTTTTCAAGTTTTGGGTAAAGATTTGATGGACTATGGAATAAGGAGTGGCAAAAGCCTAAGCTTGGGGATGCCCAAGGCACCCCAAGGTAATATTCAAGGACAACCAAAAGCCTAAGCTTGGGGATCCCCCGGATGGCATCCCCTCTTTCGTCTTCGTCCATCGGTAACTTTACTTGGAGCTATATTTTTATTCACCACATGATATGTGTTTTTCTTGGAGCGTCATTTCATTTTGTTAGTATTTGCTTGCTTTTATTTAGAATAATGTTTTGCATCTTTAGTTTCAATAAAAATGTCAAGGATAGCATTTGTCGTGCTTATTTTGCAAGTATACATGTTGCTGTTTCAAAACAGAAAGTTTACCGCTGTTGCAAAAAAATCCCTAGAAAAGTCAGAGAATGATAAATGTTGAAACCTTTTGCATAATAAGCTCTCATAAATTTACTACAGTGTGAATTTTCTCTCATAATTTTTGGAGTTAGGTAAGTATTGATACTCTTGCATTCTTTATAGACTATACTGTTTTAGCAGATTGCTGTTATGTTTGCATTGGTTGCATATGTTTGCTTGTTTAATGATTCTATTTGAGGATAGGAGTATTAAATATGTAGAGACATTTAGTATGAAATGTGGAATAAAAAATTTAGTTATTTTTTACAGTAGAAAATGATAAGGTTTTGCATTGGTTTATACTAACTTATCTCACGAGTTCTTGTTGAGTTTTATGTGGATGAAGTTTTTGAGAAATAGAGAAACCATGATATGAGAGGAATTAAGGAGACACAAAAGTTCAAGCTTGGGGATGCCCAAGGCACCCCAAGATAATATTCCAAGAAGTCTCAATCATCTAAGCTTGGGGATGCCCGGTAGGCATCCCACCTTTCTTCTTCAACAACTATCGGTTAGTATCGGTTGAACCTAAGTTTTTGCTTCTTCACTTGAGTTGTGCTATCCTTGCAATGTCATTTTATTCTGTTTTGCTTGCTGTTTGAATACAATACCAAGATCTGAAATTCTTTAATGAGAGAGAGTCTTCACATAGTTACATAATTATTTAGCTGCTCATTGATCTTCACTTATATCTTTTTGGAGTAGTTTGTCATTTACTCGTGTGCTTCACTTATATCCTATGATTAAATGGTTGAATGAGTTGAATGTCATAAATCTAAAATTTTATATGTCTCATTTTCTTATCCCATGGGGAGTAATGACTTCACATCTAAGAAGTAGAGGTTGTAAATTTATTGAAGGTTAGCAAGCATTGTATTGGTCATTTGAACAATTCATGAAAGAATATTGAAGGAAGAGAGATTTCACATATAAATATACTATCATAGACATCTTTTATAATTGTGAGCACTCATTAAGTATGACATGCTAAAGAGTTGATGTTGGACAAGGAAGACAACATAATGGGTTATGTTTTCTCACATCTCAGTTAAAGTATATTGTCATGGATCATTCAAACATGTTGAGCTTGTCTTTCCCCCTCATGCTAGCCAAAATTCCTTGCACTAAGTAGAGATACTACTTGTGCATCCAAATATCCTTAAACTAGTTTTTCCATGAGAGTCCACCATACCTACCTATGGATTGAGTAAGATCATTCAAGTAAGTTGTCATCTGTGCATGCAATAAAAATTGCTCTTAAATATGTATGATCTATTAGTGTGAAGAAAATAAGCTTTATACGATCTTGTTATGGAAGCAATAAAAGCGATGGACTGCATAATAAAGGTCCATATACAAGTGGCAATATAAAGTGACGTTCTTTTGCATTAAGATTTTGTGCATCCAATCATAAAAGTGCATGACAACCTATGCTTCCCTCTGCGAAGGGCCTATCTTTTACTTTATGTCTTTTACTTTATGCAAGAGTCAAGGTGATCTTCACCTTTCCCCTTTTCATTTTATCGCACCTCATGTTGGAAAGATCCTGATATATATATATATATATATATATATATATATATATATATATATCCAATTGGATGTAAGTTAGCATGAACTATTATTGTTGACATCACCCAAAGGTGAATACTTTGGGAGGCGAAATTATAAGCCCCTGTCTTTCTCAGTGTCCGATTAAAACTCCATAACCATAAGTATTGTGTGAGTGTTAGCAATTGTAGAAGACTATACGATAGTTGAGTATGTGGAGTTTGCTAAATCAAAGCTCTGACATAGACCCTTCCTGAAAATAAGATAAATTGTAATTGTTTGATGACTGAGAATGAAGTTTGCTAGAAAGTTTATGGTCTATGCTTTAACATGTGAATAGCTTGTTACTTGATCTTGAGAAGTTTTATGAGATGAACTACTGTTATGACATATAATCATGCTACAAAAGGTGATTATCATTGATCAAACTTGTGCACCTGCTAGCATTCACACTTCATAAATTCCTTTTATCATTTACCTACTCAAGGACAAGCAGGAATTAAGCTTGGGGATGCTGATACGTCTCCAACGTATCTATAATTTATGAAGCATTCATGCTATATTATTATGTGTTTTGGATGTTTATGGGCTTTATTATACACTTTTATATTATTTTTGGGACTAACCTATTAACTGGAGGCCCAGCCCATATTGCTATTTTCTTGCCTATTTCAGTGTTTCGAAGAAAAGGAATATTAAACGGAGTCCAAACGGAATGAAACCTTCGGGAGCGTTATTTTTGGAATGGAAGCGATCCAGGAGACTTGGAGTTGAAGTCAAGGAAGCTTCGAGGTGGCCACGAGGGTGGGGGCGCCCCCCCCCCCCTACTTGGCATGCCCTCCTGTCTCGTGGGCCCCTCAAGGCTCCCCCGACCGACTTCTTTCCCCTACATATTCCCATATACCCTAAAAACATCAAAGCGAACAATGGATCGGGAGTTCCGCCGCCGCAAGCCTCTGTAGCCACCAAAAACCTCTCGGGAGCCCGTTCCGGCACCCTGCCGGAGGGGGGGATCCCTCACCGGTGGCCATCTTCATCATCCCGGCGCTCTTCATGACAAGAAGGGAGTAGTTCACCCTCGGGGCTGAGGGTATGTACCAGTAGCTATATGTTTGATCTCTCTCTCTCTCTCGTGTTCTTGATTTGGCACGATCTTGATGTATCATGAGCTTGCAATTATAGTTGGATCTTATGATGTTTCTCCCCCTCTACTCTCTTGTAATGGATTGAGTTTTCCTCTTGAAGTTATTGTATCGGATTGAGTCTTTAAGGATTTGAGAACACTTGATGTATGTCTTGCCGTGCTTATCTGTGGTGACAATGGGATATTCACGTGATCCACTTGATGTATGTTTTGGTGATCAACTTGTGGGTTCTGCCCATGAACCTATGCATAGGGGTTGGCACACGTTTTCGTCTTGCCTCTCTGGTAGAAACTTTGGGGCACTCTTTGAAGTACTTTGTGTTGGTTGAATAGATGAATCTGAGATTGTGTGATGCATATTGTATAATCATGTCCACGGATACTTGAGGTGACAATGGAGTATCTAGGTGACATTAGAGTTTTGGTTGATTTGTGTCTTAAGGTGTTATTCTAGTAGGAACTCTGTGATAAATTGAACGGAAAGAATAGCTTCGTGTTATTTTACTACGGACTCTTGAATAGATAGAACAAAAAGGATAGCTTTGAGGTGGTTTCGTACCCTACCATAATCTCTTTGTTTGTTCTTCGCTATTAGTGGCTTTGGAGTGACTCTTTGTTGCATGTTGAGGGATAGTTATATGATCCGATTATGTTATTGTTGTTGAGAGAACTTGCACCAGTGAAAGTATGAACCCTATGCCTTGTTTCCTACCATTGCAATACTGTTTACGCTCACTTTTATCATTAGTTACCTTGCTGTCTTTATATTTTCAGATTAAAAATACCTATATCTACCATCCATATTGCACCTGTATAACCATCTCTTCGCCGAACTAGTGCACCTATACAATTTACTATTGTATTGGGTGTGTTGGGGACGCAAGATACTCTTTGTTATTTGGTTGCAGGGTTGTTTGAGAGAGACCATCTTCATCCTACGCCTCCCATGGATTGATAAACCTTAGGTCATCCACTTGAGGGAAATTTTCTACTGTCCTACAAACCTCTGCACTTGGAGGCCCAACAACGTCTACAAGAAGAAGGTTGTGTAGTAAACATCAGTGATCTAGGAGTAGATCACTGGACAGCGGTCAAAATTATCCTTAGGTACCTGAAGAGGACTAAGGAAATATTTCTCGGTTATGGAGGTGACAAAGAGTTCATCGTAGAGTTACGTCGATGCAAGCTTTGACACTAATCCAGATGACTCTGAGTCTCAATCTGGATACATATTGAAAGTGGGAGCAATTAGCTAGAGTAGCTCTGTGCAGAGCATTATTGACATTTAAATTTTCAAAATACATACGAATCTGAATGTGACAGACCTGTAGACTAAACTTCTCTCACAAGCAAAACATGATCACACCTTAGTACTCTTTGGGAGTTAATCGCATAGCAATGTGAACTAGATTATTGACTCTAGTGAACCCTTTGGGTGTTGGTCACATGGCGATGTGAACTATGGGTGTTATTCACATAAAGATGTGAACTATTCGTGTTAAATCACATGGCGATGTGATCTAGATTATTGACTCTAGTGCAAGTGGGAGACTGATGGAAATATGCCCTAGAGGCAATAATAAAGTTGTTATTTATATTTACTTATATCATGATAAATGTTTATTATTCATGCTAGAATTGTATTAACCAGAAACTTAGTACATGTGTGAATACATAGACAAACAGAGTGTCACTAGTATGCCTCTACTTGACTAGCTCGTTAATCAAAGATGGTTAAGTTTCCTAGCCATAGACATGAGTTGTCATTTGATGAACAGGATCACATCATTAGAGAATGATGTGATTGACTTGACCCATCTGTTAGCTTAGCACTATGATCGTTTAGTTTATTGCTATTGCTTTCTTCATGACTTATACATGTTCCTATGACTATGAGATTATGCAACTCTCGAATACCAGAGGAACACTTAGTGTGCTATCAAACGTCACAACGTAACTGAGTGATTATAAAGATGCTCTACAGGTGTCTCCGATGGTGTTTGTTGGGTTGGCATAGATCGAGATTAGGATTTTTCACTCCGTGTTTGGGAGAGGTATCGCTGGGCCCTCTCGGTAATGCACATTACTATAAGCCTTGCAAGCAATGTGACTAAAGAGTTAGTTGCGGGATGATGCATTACGGAACGAGTAAAGGGACTTGCCGATAACAAGATTGAACTAGGTATTGAGATACCGACGATCGAATCTCGGGCAAGTAACATACTGATGACAAAGGGAACAACGTATGTTTTTATGTGGTTCGACCGATAAAGATCTTCGTAGAATATGTAGGAGCCAATATAGGCATCCAGGTTCCGCTATTAGTTATTGGCCAGAGAGATGTCTCGGTCATGTCTACATAGTTCTCGAACCCGTAGGGTCCGCACGCTTAACATTCGTTGACGATATAGTACTATATGAGTTATGTATGTTGGTAACCGAATATTGTTCAGAGTCCCGGATGGGATCACGGACATGACGAGGAACTCCGGAATGGTCCGGAGATAAAGTTTGATATATGGGATAATAGTGTTTGGTCTCCAGAAGGGTTCCGGAATTCACCGGAAGGGGTTACGGATATTTCCTGAAATGTTTGGATACGAGAACACTTTATTTGGGCCAAAAGGGAAAGCCCACGAAGCTTTTGGAAAGTGCAAAAGGAAGTTTGGCGGACACCAGAGGCTAGACGCCAGGAACCCTGGCTTCTAGGGGGTAGACGCCGGGAACCCTGGCGTCTAGCCCTGGAGTCCGAGAAGAACTCTTGCCTTTCGGGCAAAACCGACTTGGAGGAGGCTTTTACTCCAAGTTTCGACCCCAGGGATCAATATATAAATAGAGGGGCAGGGCTAGCACCAAAAACACATCAAGAAACACCAAGCCGTGTGCCGGAAACCCCGTCCCCTCTAGTTTATCCTCCGTCATAGTTTTCGTAGTGCTTAGGCGAAGCCCTGCGGAGATTGTTCTTCACCAACACCGTCACCACGCCGTCGTGCTGCCGGAACTCATCTACTACTTCGCCCCTCTTGATGGATCAAGAAGGCGAGGACGTCATCGAGCTAAACATGTGCTGAACGCGGAGGTGACGTACGTTCGATACTTGATCGGGATGGATCGTGAAGGTGTACGACTACATCAACCGCGTTGATAGACGCTTCCGCTTTGCGATCTTCAAGGGTATGAAGATGCACTCCCCCTCTTGTTGCTATGCATCACATAGATAGATCTTGCGTGATCGTAGGTAAATTTTTTGAAATACTACGTTCCCCAACAACTACTACCTGTGTTATCCTGCAATTCTCACAAACACTTTAGTCCCTCAACCAAGTTTGTTGTCAATACTCCAAAACCAACTAGGGTAGGCACTAGATGCACTTACACCCCGTCATCGGCACAGGGTGTGTCGGTCTGGATGCGTCCACTCCCCCACCTCCCCTTTTCCGCTCTTGCGGGCGGGCGGCTGTAGCACCGACGATCTTCAAGGTGGGATACATTCTACGGCTCGTCGGTCTAGGGTGCCCCCTTGGTCCAAAGTCGATCCTTTTAGATGATCTTGGGGGTGTCTGGATGTTGGGCAGCGGCCCTGGCGGCGGGAGATGTGGCGTTTGTGGGTGGAACCTACGTCTCGGGTGTGGGCGGGCAACCATGGCCTCGCGGGGGCTTGGTTGCGGCTGGTTGGCAGAGCGTGGGTATGTCGGAGGGGTGTGAGCGTCGGAGTTCATCACTTGCCCATTTCTTCTACTGGCCGACGGCGGCGGCGGCCGTGGTCATCGTATCCTTCATGAAGGTGTCGTGGCGGTGCTCCTGCCCCTCGCATGTGACTCCAAGTGAAAACTTGATCTACGGATCGGACGGTGGCGGCTATCCGTGGGCGTCCCCTTCTAGGAGGCACTGTCTTGGAGTCCCTGCTCTGTCATGACCGTCTCCCCCTCCTTGTTTCTTTGTGGAGATCTCCGTCCTCTCCAAACGGTTATCCTTCGTCATCTTTAGTTAGCTTGGTAGGCGGTGGCATTGGGGGACGGTGCTCGACACCTTTGTATCATATCTTGGGTATGTGTGTTGTGTGCGGTGGTGGTGTGCGTTGTATCGGTGTGTCCGGATGTTGTGATAATGTCGGCTTTATAATATAAAGCGGGAGGAAACCCTTTTTGGGTAAATCGGCATAACCCTGCAGCAAAGAGTACATCATCATGGTTCACTCTAAGAATCTGCTTTACTTCAAAAGCATACACCCCATTCTCCTATATATATGTACGCAATCACTTCTTATTCTACATGGTTAAAACCAGCACATCATAAGCTTGTAGGTTTTGAAGTACCTAAACCAGACACGTGAAGGAAAAAATTTCCTGTGAGCATTATAACCATACCACAAAGATGGTTGTAGGAGCGAAGCCCTTGTGCATGTCTAGCCAAACTAACTATATTGAACTTCTTGACTCAAACATGGTTGCACTATTTCAAATACTCATGCAACGTTTGCTGTCATTTTAGAGACCTTGTGTTGGCTACGAGGTACCCATAATAAATCATTGGATCCAACACTGGAGGGCATTTGCCAACCTTATAAAAAACATAAGTAAGAAGTTTCATATCCATGTCAGGTTATATCATGTATTCTATCCCAACTATGGACTTGTAGCAAGTGGATATATCAAATACACATACAAATACTTCGTTACTTTAGTATCCAAAGGAGGGACTCCTATTTAATTAATACTCGATACGGTGCAGAATATATAGTACTAACAAGTAAATTTCAAAGAAATATGGGAACATAGTTAGATGGTTGTCGCTACCTTGCAACATCATGTCAATATTCCCTTCGTGACAGTAATAATGCAGCATATAATTTATGCTGAGATCACTCACATGAACTGTATCTGCTTTAGCAATAATTTTTCTTTGATTGTTGTCTCAAATGTTGCACACCATGCTTCTTTAGAGCTTCTTTCGATTCATCGTATGTTATTTAGCTGCGCAAAAAAATGCAAGTTGCTAGTTAATGCATAAAATGCAAATAAGGTAAACGTGCAGAGACAAGACAAAGTAGGGAAATATCAAACATCAAGGCTAAGACAACATACCGGACCAACCCCTTCAAGACTAAGTGTCCTTGCTGTTAAAAGTATTGAGGTATTTGAGCATTTCTCTCTTAAGACCATCCTCTCTTCCCATGACAAGCTCTATACAATAATCTAAATGTAGCATAAGAAATGAGAAGATTTATTATGAAATGTTGACCCAGATGCTAAGCAAGATGAAAAATAGAGAGCCACCAGTTGAGGCAAGACTGCCTTTAAATTAGACACAAGATAATTATTCCCTTTATTGGTTTGAACATAAATGCAATGATCTGAATGTAGCATATGAAACTCTACAGCCTCTTTGCTGCCCGAATCTGGTGGTCGAAGAGGCAAAAGCCAACCAACATGCAGAGCACTTGGATGAGGAATGCAAGGAGCAGTCATGGGGCGTAGGCGAAGCACCTAGCGGTTCACTGCCCACGCTGCCAAGAGCGAGCCCTACCGCAGCCTCTGCTTCGTCATAACCGTCGCCGGCCGCCGGGGAGATGGAGATGGAGAAGGCGAGCAGTGGAGCGCCCAAGCGGAGGCGACGATGTGGGATCGAATACGCTACCAAGATGAAAGGGCGCACGGGCTGCCGCGGTGCTGATCCGTGGTTAGGATTGGACACACACACAGAGAGAGAGAGAGACCATGTGGCGCTATAGATCTTGAGGCGGCTAGGTAGGGTAGGGAGGTGCTGCAAGAGAGATGGGGGGACAGAACCGAAGGGAAGGAGGGGGGTCGAGCGAAGGGAGACGGGTGGCTCGCTCTTTTTGTTTTTTGTTTTTTAGCTAATAAAGACGGGCTCACTTGTTCGGTTGTTTCCACGCAAGGTCTGAATGAGCTTCACGTGAGAGCAAGGGTCCAATTAACCACATGCCTCCAATTTTGCTGTGAGAGCAGCTGCCCAGTTTAGTCGCGTTAAGCGTTGCGCCCAAAGTTTAATCGGATGGCCATAAACTCCCACAAACGCAGATCCGACGGCCAAAAGTATTGATGGTCTGATAGGGTTGGGAGAGTGCTCGGTTATAATGTATCTAAATTGTGCTACACGTGCATATGAGTTTTTCACTGAATCGCATATTTCAGGATCATAACATTTATAGCACAGAATATAAACTCTGAATCATGAATATGAAAATATAATAATACAATATTATTGCCTCTAGGGCACTTTCAACATCATACATATTTCTACAAAAGATTTTTTATGTATGGGATTGCATGTAGGCCATCCATCTTTATCTATCTGGTCAGGTCATTCTTCTTTCTTAACAACCAAGTGTTAAAGACTACCAATGCCTCCACTTGCGATGCAATTCACTGAGTGAAGACATCATACATATTTCTACAAAAGATTTTTATGTATGGGATTGCACGTAGTCCATCCATCTTTATCTATCTGGTCGAGTCATTCTTCTTTCTTAACAACCAAGTGTTAAAGACTACCAATGCCTCCACTTGCGATGCAATTCACTGAGTGAAGACAATGTGGTTATTGGGCTCGTCAACCATGGAAATCGCAAATTTTGTTTCATGTTGTTCTACATGTTGGTTAATTCATTTATCCACTCAATACACACATTGCTGGATGAAGCTAAGGTGAACTATGTGTGTGTATGTGGTGGGGGGGGGGGCTATTCTGACTTTAGTAGCAATGAATTTGAAGAAATCGTACAACATCCAATTATTAGATGTAATATTTACATTTAAACCATTGTTAAGCTAGGGATATTTGTTGAACTATGCTATTTGGAGTGTTGCGATCCTCAAGAAAAAGAGAAGCATTTAGGAAACAGGGTTGAATGGCCGGCTCCCGCAGACAAAAGGTGTCCATTTTGACAATCTGCGTTAGAGATGTCCCAAGGCCATTTTTTCCCTCTTAAAACTTGTTCATTGAATTGGTGTATACTTGATGAAATTTAGTTCTATAATTGTCCTTGGTTTTCAAGGAAGTTAATCTTGTTAAGTGTCTTTTTCCCCGTTTATTACTAAAAGAATGGGGATGATGCAAATCCTAGAGGAGCATGAACAACATAAGAGTGATTTGAAGGTAAAAAGAAGGGTGTATGCTGAAATCTCCCACACAGGGTGGGGTATTAAACCAATATTGCTCCTCACAAAAAAGAAAAAAGAATACTGCTTGACGTGCATGTGGATCTTAAGAAAAAGTATGTTTGACATAACTGATGTTCAACCACTGGAATATTTATGCCCATGTTGGAAATTAAACTGGTACAGTACTTACTATAAACTTATGCAGAGCCATTAGAACAACATGATGTAACAGGATTTACAAAGTACTCCCTCCGTCCCATAATGTAAGACGTTTTTTGACACTAGTGTACTGTCAAAAAACGTCTTACATTATGGGACGGAGGGAGTAGCACATTAAAATACTTAGTAGAATTGGGACATCGAAATAAGTTGGGGCAGCGATAGCACTAGTGGAGTTGCCTTCCAACAAAACGCAGAGGAGGATCCTCATCGAATAGAGGATGATACCAATATGGTTTAGGAACCGACCACCTGTCATTCGAATTCTTCAGTGCAAATTTTACATTAAATAGATAGGAAATGAATTTGCAGTGGGAAACAGCAAAAACACCTGTTTTCCTTAACTGCGGCATCACCCATTATGTCTGTGGGATGGTTTATTCCTCTTCGTCATGCAAAAATAATAATATTGTAAGCACACTGAATGAATATATAGCCACACAATAAGAACTGAGACAGCACTTCAGGCAAAAGATGTACCTTTGAGATGGGAGATCAATCCCCCTTAAAACTTGTACAATGATTCTCCTTGGCAGGTAAGGAGTTCTATTAGTTC
This sequence comes from Triticum aestivum, assembly GCF_018294505.1. Lineage (NCBI taxonomy): Eukaryota > Viridiplantae > Streptophyta > Magnoliopsida > Poales > Poaceae > Triticum > Triticum aestivum. The sequence goes on from NC_057813.1 coordinate 467,038,573, forward strand.
TATCATAGAAGTTCATGCCAGCAAAAGATCCATTAACGAAATTAACAAGGGGTCCTCCAATCCCAGCCTAGTACAAGAAATAGAACAGAGACGTTGTTGTAATGCCTTAAGAGAGATCAAGTTAACTAAAGTAATGTGTGAACAGATTACTGGGAAAACATGCATAGATTCTATCTATATTGGTTACCATTTAAAGGAAGGCGGGAGGGTAGAAGAATTCACCAGTGTACCTTCTTGATTTTACATGTAGACAGCTTAAGGTCTTTGCAGTTAAGTTTGCAAGGTCTGTTCGCAGGCGTCTTAATCACTTTACCAATTGTCCCCATTAATAATCCATCATCAACATCGCGCCCTATAGCTACCACTTCTCTACGTGGTCTTTTCACCTTGCGGAAAATATTCTCCGGACGAATACCATATAGGCACTTCTGAACATTGATGACAGCAATGTTATAATCTGAATGGTACAGTTCCAATGTCCCATCAGTGATCTGTTTCGGTGGGAGAAATACTTTAATCTGCAAGGGTAAAGTGAGCTCAATTAACCATCATCTCACTAAGAGGACAAGAAAAACAATTAGGAGCAGCAAACCTTCATTTTTTCATCAATCTTGTCTTCATCAACCAGACTTCTAACCAAACTGGCCGAAGTCAGAATAACAGGCGTGCCATTTTTATGCCACTTTATAAGTAGGCCTGTACATGCAAAAACTCTCACGTCTCCTACACATCACAACTTTGGCCATTAGTCAGTGGAAACAAATACCGGAATGAAAAACTAATCAACATATATAGCTGTAAAATCACCATCGTATGAAGAAAGTGTGACAACACGCCGGCCGATATTTGTAACAACACCTTTCGGAAGTTTAGCCCAGACCTCCTCCCCAGAAGTACGGTGATTGATATTGCAATCACAGCCCTTATAAGGAAGAAGTTGACCAAAAACCTCTTCAAATGTATCACACAATTTCCCACAGACTGGTTACAGAAACAAGAACAGAAGTTCTGTCACTGAAATAGCTAGAAAAGATCACAAGATCTAGTCAACACAATAGAAAACAACGACGTACCTTCGAGCATAAGTGGTGGTGGCTTAGGATATCCACCGGCTTGTAAATATTTAACATGCATCATAAATCCTGATGCAATAAAATGACCAATATTAGTACTCAGATGATATGTATGATAAAATCAACATGACATTGTCCACACATGATCAATAGGTAGCATTTTTAGAACGTTATATAATTCACACCTGATGGGACTACGCTGTGTACATTTTCAGGCAAGGTATATTCATGGAAGTTCGTAGAGTTTGGGCTGCAATAAAACAATGACGAGTTGTCATGGTAAGTAAATTGATTCTTTTGGCAGCTTAAAAAATAAGCCGCCACCTCCCCAGCTTTTCCCATAAGCCTTCTCTCTTATCCATTGGGGCTTCTAAACTAATTTAGAAGTCAAGACAAATTTAGGGGGCGGCTTGTTTTTAAGCTCGGGGTTGGCAGCTTATTTTTTAAGCCACCCAAAAGAACTGGCCCTGGTGCTAGTCGAACAGCAAAACCAAACATGAGTCAAATCGAGGTATGGAAGGACATGGGAACCAAGCTTATCAATACTAAACAGAAGTCATGAGAGAATAGAGCAGATCCATATGTCAAAATACGAGCCACATTGTCCATGTTTTAGTCTGAACAAAATGACTCTCTTCCTCATTTAAAAGAATACTTACTGATTTCACCACTAAAAAAAAACTCAAAATTAGCAACATGAGATCCGATACTGAAACCTACCAGCTAGCAGTAGAACGAACCAGTTTGTTATTATTAACTCTTAAGGCTCCGATGCTTGTTTCAAAAGATGGCTCACCTTACAATGGATGGACTAGAACGGGAGGTGTGTATTAAACCAGACAAATATAGATACGCAAATTGGGGATGATATAGCTCATGAGTTCTACTCCCTCCATTCCCTAATATAAGTCTTTTTAGAGATTTCAATACGAACTACATACGGATGTATATAGACATATTTTAGAGTGTAGATTCACTTATTTTGCTCCGTATGTAGTCCATGTTGGAACCTCTAAAAAGACTTATAGGAGTATTTAGGAACGGAGGGAGTCGAAGCAAAGGAGACATACGTGAACTGCTCCAGATATATCAAGTGTTCAGAAAGCTCCATACGCAGTAGGACAATGGTAATTTGGTTGACGACATCAAACTCAATGCACAATCCCATCATGTACCCGGCTTGATCAATAACTGGCCCCCCAAGTCCAGCCTAGAACCAAAAATAATAAAGCGGTAAGAATAGCAAAGGAAAAAACACCAGCAACAAAAAAGATTACTTTGGTGCCCAAAATTAGAAAGAAAAAATCAAAGGGGTAGGGATTACAACGCAATAATTTTGTTCCACATTTTTTTCATCGTGCCAAACAAAGTATGAAATAATCAACAGCTTGCCTCTGTGATAGTTAAAGGAACTTGGAGCATTTCTCCATCAACCGTTAATTCAATAGTCTGTGCCAGAGCCGAAGGCCCACCCAACAATTGCAGGATGCCGCCTTTCTGTAGGATATGCTATAGGACCATGCAGGTCTATAGCAAGTACTTCTGTGAAGCAGAAGGACGTGACAATAGCAACGCGGCTATCATAAAGTCCCAAGAACCCATTGATACTTGTTTTGTCGGGAAGGCGCACAATAATCTGCAGAGAAAAGAATTGTACACAAGTCCACCATACAATCAGAATTAGATCGAAAAACAAAGCAAAAATGGGAACATGATGACTAGCAGAACCAACCCTCAATTTATCAGCTCTGTTTCTGTTAGCTTCAAATTCTGTACCAAACGTTTTGAAGTCACAAATCTTGATAGTTCTGGCCTCGATGTGATGATAGGTTTTATAGCTATACCCGAGCATGCAAATAACATCTTATCTCCTGTATAAGATGCTCATTTGGGTCATAACTAGTGATGATTTGATACAAATCAGAAAATTCACGAGCGTAGAAAGCATAATCACCATCGTATAAAGCTAGAGAGACAATTGTGGAAGCCAACAAATAAGGATGAGTCACATCTGTAGAACCAAATGGCTTCTCTTCGAAACTCCGGTCCGAAACAGGTTTGTCGGGAGGACCTCCAAATCGTTCCTCAAATTCTTTTTTGCATCTGTCCACGGCCTTTTTGACTAATTTAATAAAATGGTAACTAGAAATGACCGTGAGTTCTACATAACTACACCAATATATGCAAGAGAGCGAAGAACCAGCAAATAAGAAATCATTGACTCACATTGCAGCATTCGCTCTCTCAACTTCTCTCTCATGCGTGTTTGGCGAGAAATACTACTTGAAACCATTGAGCGACGACTGGCTTCTTCGTCCCTTTTCCTCTTCTCTCGCTCTATGATGCGTGTTTGGCGAGGAGTAGCTTCATGGCCCCTCTTCCTCTTCTCTCTCTGCATCTTTGCAGTCCTGAAGCAAAAAATAAATGGAAAGAAATGCTTAGTAGAGCGTCATATTACGTATGATATTAGAGATCCAAAGAAAAAAAATAAAGTAGGGCCTATGCATACAACATTAATATATTTTTGTCCCTTCTAAGAGTTACATCTTTGCTAAAAGGAAAGATGAGAACTAATCTCATTTTTTAATAAAATGCTTCATCCTTCTAACTTTCCTTGATATAAAAACTTCAAACATATTGGCAAGCAGTGTTCTGCAAAACATAATTTTCTAGTGCTATTGCAGCCAATGCATTCAGTCTTTCTTGTGAACACAGATTGGATCTCAATTTTCACCAAGTTCTTGAGATACCACTGTTATGGCGCTGCTAGAAGGAGGGCACGAGAGGGCCGGCCGGGGGCCTCTTGCCCACGGCCAGGCAAGAGGGAAGGGATTTCCTTCTTAATTCTTGCTTCATTAGATTGATACATCTCCTCTCTTTATATAGAGAGGTTTACTTGACTCCCAAGCAAGGCTTACTTGACCCCTAAGCAAACGACCCTTATCTCTAATTAACCCTAAAACTAATGGGTCCATTAGGCCCATTACGTACACTACACCCCACCTGGACATGCAGCTTGTCCTCGAGCTGCAGCCTAACCAACTTATAACCACGACTCGACGCAACACAAACCTAACACCTAAAAACAAGCCTTTTACATCTCGGCTTGTTTTCTTATTCTCAACCTGAAATGGACTGGGGCGCTTTATTTTGGACCCTTTAACAAAAAGTGAACACCATCCGCACGTCGGACGTGCACGTGTACAGCCACCTGGATCCCATGGCCACCACCTGGACAAAAGGAGTGCATGTGGATGACCACCTGGAAGTGGTCGCAAGAGTGACCAGCAGAGGCGCCCTCGCGGCGGCCGGTGGCGGAATGCAGTGGTGCTACGCGATGCGCTGCTGTCGGTGACACCATGCCTTCTCCCTGCCGGACGGCTGTTGGTCTGCACCGCACAGGGAAGAGTGGAGGGCTTGCGATGGAGAATGACGAGGAAGGGTGCGCCCCCCCAACCGCCGATGTCGCAGACTTTGAGGTCGCTGCCCGCGGGGAAAACAGCATGCCCGCCGCCCGTTGGGGAAACTGCATGCCCAAGATCCCCGACGCAGCGGATGAGATCGAGGTCCTTTGCGCCAGCGAAGGGCAACTTGGAGGAGCGGCAGCTGGAGACCATGCATCTCCCGCACACGCCGACGCGCTAGGAGGCCGCGTGCAGCAGCCTGCAGCCTCACCGCCGCCGACACATGGCAGGTAGCGATCCAAGACGGAAGCGGTGACGGCGACGACGGGGACTGGACTTGGTGGAGCGGGACTCCCACCGGCGCGGTCAATGCGGGGCCGGAGCTGACCGGCGGTGGCTGCTGCAGCTGTAGCGACTGCTGCGGTTGCGCACCGGGCAGCTGCAATGGCTGTTGCGGCGGAGCGCCGGGCGCGGCGGAGGCCGCCAAGAGCAGCGGCTACCACTGCAGCCAGGGCTAGGCGGTGGTGGCGATGGTTGGCAGCGGCAGCGGCAGCGGCTGCTGCAGTGGCCCGGCGAGCGCGGCGAAGGCCGCCTGGTGCGGCGGCTGCCACGGCAGCCACGGCGGCGCGGGGACGGCAATGGGCACTGGAGGCGCGGCGGGAGCCGGCGCCGGCCACTGCAGGGCGGCGGTAGGCGGTGGCGACGGCTGCAGCTGGGGCTACAGCGTCCCAGCGAACGCCGCGGAGGCCCCTGGATGCGGCGAGTACCACGGCAGGGCCGGCGGCGGCCCGTAGGGGTTGGCCAGGTACAACCGGATCCCCTGGACGGCTGTGACGAGGTCGTTGAGGACCCAGGTGATCTCCTCCGGGGTGTAGGCGGCGGCCGGTGGTGCGGTGGAGGGCGGCGGCATCTGGGCGGTGGCGGCGCCGGAGGATGCGACCAGCGGCGCGGACGGGGAGGGCAGCGGCGCGGTGTAGATGGCCAGTGGCGCGGTGGTGACGGTCGGCAGCGGAAGCGATGGGGTGGGCGGCGGCGAAGACATGATCGGAACTGAGCTACCTGATACCAAATTGTTATGGCGCTGCTAGAAGGAGGGCACGAGAGGGCCAGCCGGGGGCCTCTTGCCCACGGCCAGGCAAGAGGGAAGGGATTTCCTTATTAATTCTTGCTTCATTAGATTGATACATCTCCTCTCTTTATATAGAGAGGTTTAGTTGACTCCTAAGCAAACGACCCTTATCTCTAATTAACCCTAAAACTAATGGGTCCATTAGGCCCATTACGTACTCTAACAACCACAGTCACTGATCAGAGCCACAGGAATAGCCAACTTGCATGGTTGCATAAGGGACACAAACTAATTGGTTCAGAACATTGAGAAGGTCAGCTATTAGGATTTTTGCTATGGTTGGAAAGAGGAAATGTGCAAAAGGAGGGAGATGGGCTTGTTTGAGGAAATCTCCAGAGAGGGAGGTGAGAGAGTTGTTAGGTTAACTGATTGCTAAAAACAAATTCTCCTTTTTGTTTATTATCAAAATTGTATCATAAACTTTCGATTACTAATACTAACTACTACTAGTTTTGAACATCAAATTGGAATCAATAAATCGCAGAAGAGGTCGAATTACTAGCAGCCACTACTGGTTATTAAGGGGATATGGTGGGAAACGAAAGGGTCAACGAGAAATAGATGAGTTGTCAAAAGAAGAGGTAGAAGATAATCTTTCGAGTAACAGAGATCAATCGAATACTCGATTCGAACTGCTCCAAGTACCACTAAGTAGTGCTAGCAAACGAGGAAAATGGATTCTTGCCCCGCGACTCTCCCCCCGCGTCGCCCCCGCTCGGGCGACTCGGGCGGGATCGCAACCCTAGCCGCCGGGGTCTTCCCGTCCTTCCATCCCTCCCTGCGCCGCCACCGAAGGACACCGCCGGCCTATAGCCCGGAGGCTGACAGCGGTGGCGGGGGCCTTCCCTCTCTCCTGCGCCATGGGCGCGGTGCGGTGCCCCGCGACGTGTGGTGGCACGGTCGATCTGGCCTTGGTGGCGTGGCGGGCCTGCCTTGACCAGCGACAGCGCGGCGGCCACCTTGGCCTAGGGCGGCGATGGTGGTGGGCGCGGCAGCCGGGCCTGCTTCGGGCAGCGGCCTTGGCTGCGTTCGGCGGCGGCGGACGGGCCTGCGGCGACAGACCATCTGACCTCGGATCGGCGGTGGCGGAATGGAGGGCCTGGTGGTTGGGTCGGCGCCATGCGTGGTTTGCCCTCCGGGCAGATCTGATCTGGCCGGTGCGGCCTGCTCGATGTGCGGCGGCTCAGATCGGCGGCGACCCGTGCACACGATGCTTGATGGAGGTTCTTCGAGCGGATCCGGGTGAAAACCTCGTTCTCGGCTTGATGCCAAGACCGGCGTTGGCGGCACTCTTTTGTGTCATTACCTTCTTGAAGGCATCGCCGTGGATAAGCTCCAGACCTCTATCTGCTACCTCCGGAGGAAACCCTATATCAGTAGATCAGATGACGGCGGCGCGTTGGTGTCGTTTCCTCCTTGGGGGCGTCATTCTTGGAGGCGTACACGGGATCAAAGGACTAGTGGGCGGCTTTTTTGGTGGAGCGGTGCTTCATGCTACACATTGATGACGGTGGATTTCGGCGGCATGGCGCGGCAGAGACTCGGCGCCCAATGCACGGTGATGGACTCGCGCAGGAGGAGGTAGTTATCTGTTGTCGTGGTGGCGTCGATGGCAGAGTGGCCTGAAAAGGTAGAAGCCTCAATATCTGCTCTGAAAACGGACATGTGGAAGATGGCGGCGACGACACATGTGAGTACATCAGACCAGTTTATACCCCAGACCCGGTATGTGGCTTGGCTGGGTTTCTGGCTCTTGATGATAGGCTTAGGTGAGTGGTCTGGGTATTTGGTCCAGCTAGCACCCCTTCATCATATGGATAGGAGTAGTGGCATATGTTGCCAAGATGGCGGATTCAGACATATTGTTATAATACTTTGTAAGGTCCTCAAGAATAATCAATAAAGTGGCGCATGCATCTCCCAGCTGCAGACCCCGGGGGTCATCCTCTTTTTAAAAAAAAAAAAAGCAAACGAGGAAATAGATGCTTACAGCCGCCTAACTGTTTCTGCGCGCCGATGCACAACGGGAACGGGATGCGCCGGGTGGATCTGTGAAGAGGTGCCGTCGAGATGAAGCAGCTGAGTCGGAACGATGGATTTGAGGATCTAGGGTTGAGGGGAATCACGGACTTGCTGTGGCTTCTTTTTCCTTTTCGCTTTTTATGAAGCAACCACGGGGTCGCTTCTTCCTTTTATATTGGGGAGCCGACGACCTATTGGAGGACAGCCCGGCCCGTATCCCATCGGCCTGGTATAACAAAGACAGAGTATAACCGCGTGGCGACTATATCTCGCTTTGCGCGAGCCGGTAGTGAGTCTCGCTGCAAGCATCTCAGCTTCGGGCAGGCCGAATAGCACTTCAAAAGAAATGGAGATGAAAATGTGGAGCCACAAGGATTCAATCCTGGGTCTCCCAGATGAAAGCTAGCGCTGCTAACCAATGAGCTAGGGTCGTGTTATTGGAATACTGTAGAGCCCAACCTACTTAAGGGAATAGATCAAGATTTCCATAGGGTTTTTCCCTTTTTTTTTTGTTTTTGTATTTTACCGTTTTCTTCGTTCTTTCTCCGATTTCACTGTTTTTTATTTTTCTTTGAATTTAATTTATTTCTTTTCATGGTTCTCACTGTTTTTTTTCTTTTTTCTTTTTTTGTTTCGGCTTTCTTTTTCTCTTACACGGTTTTCAATGCCTTTTTTCTTTCAATTTTTTCACCTTCCTTTGTTTTTCTCGGTTTTCCCCATAGTTTTCATTGTGTTTCTGTACATATTTTTTTCGATAGGTCCAATAATTTTTTCTAATACAGGTTTAACATTTTTCAAACATAATTTTAATATTTCTAAATACATGGTCAATATTTTTATACACATATTTTAACCTTTTTTGAAACCTTGATTCACATTTTTCAAATAAAAGTTTAAAATTTTCAAATGCTCGATGAACATTTTTCAAATGCAAGATTAAGATTTTTTGAATACATGGTCAACAGTTTTCCTATACACATTTTTAAACTTTGTCATATCCTAGATTAACATTTTTCAAATACGAGATTAACCTTTTCTAGTACATGGTCAACATGTTTTTTCTACGCACATTTAACATTTTTTTTCAAAATGCTTAATTAATTTCTAAATGCAATATTAACATTTTTTAACACATGATCAACATTTGTTTCTATACATATTTAACATTTTTTAAATGCTTGGTTAACATTTTTCATATAATTGTTCAACATTCTTTGAAATGATTGCTTAGAATTTTTTATATACATTATAAAAAAATCATCAACTCTTTAATACATGGTCAACATTTTTTCTATATACATTTAACATTTGTCAAATGCTTGATCGACATTTTACAAACACTTGTTCAACATTTTTTTCAAATGCTTGATTAACATTTTTATATGCATGATCAAAAGAATTCAACATTTTTTAATACATGGTCAACAATTTTTCTATACACATTAAGAAAAAAAATCAAATGCTTGATCAATTTTATTCAAATACTTGCTCAATAGTTTTCCA
>NC_057813.1:467048336-467071613 GCF_018294505.1 Triticum aestivum
AGGTTGTGGCCTCCCACGCTCCTGGGCCAACCCATCTCGGTCTCCCCTTCATCAAGGGTTCTTGCCTCTCGCTTAAGGCGAGATATAGGGGCGCCCGTATAACCGAGCCTCTTCCCTGCCCTCTCACGTTTCCAACCTCCTTGTCCATTGGATCTTGATTCAGGTCGTTATCTGCCGTTAGATCCTCATTTCATGCGAAACTACCGCAAATTCCCATAGAAAAAAAATCAGAGGTTTATGGTTAACTGGGCCATCTATCCAGCCCATTTAGCCTACTGTCCTCGACAAAAGAAGATACGTGAACCACTCGCCACAGCAAAAAAAGAGGACAAATTTAGGATATAACCGAGCCTCTTCCCTGCCCTCTCACGCTTCCAACCTCCTGGTCCGTTGGATCCTCGTTTCAAGCGAAACTACCACGACCTGGGCCGGTTGTCCGTTAAATCGCTACTCCCGTAGAAAATTTGGAGGTTTTTGGTTAACTTGCAATCTATCCAGACTATTTAGCCGCCTTCCATAGAAGAGAAGATACATGAACCACTCACCGCAGCAAAAAAAGTAGAGAAATTTGCTCGCTCCCCTCCCGAAACCTCTCCTATCCCTCGTGACCTGGAAGAAAAACTAAATCGCCACATCGCCTCTCCATCGCCCATCTGCATCCCCTTCTTCCATATTTTTTCTTGCAAACCTTTGGGGCGAGACCCTAGACATACTTTTACGGCAGCGCCGCCCTTGCAATATGTGTCCGCTCCACCACAGCAGGCATGTCAGGCAAGCCCAAGCTCAGCAAGTACATTGCCTGCATCATATACCTGAAGTCGCAGGAGGCATCGCATACCAGGTTGAGGCGTTGAAGAGCGGCTAACCTCTGTTCATCGTGCGCCTCTCCTCTCGCGAGCCCTAGGCGGAGGAGGGGATCTACGGCTGTGGAACAGGATCGATATGAACCAATCACTCTTCATGGCGGATGATGTGTGATGGTATCCTGGACTAGGGGGTATGAACCTATGCGACCCACGGTCCATGGACTGAACTTACGGCCCAACCATCTCCACAAGGAAGGACTCCATAAGATAAAGAACCCTGGCATGATCAAGATGGAAGCCTCCAAAGACTTGGTGTGTACTTCAAGGATAGCTCTAGCGACCGACATGTTTATCCTTAGTTGGCAACCGACCATGTGTAGCCCTAGATACCCCGGTGCCTATATAAGTTGACCGGTTTAGTCCGTAGAGGCACAATTACGAGCCTTAGGGTTTACAACACAACATGTGATCTGGAGGTAGATCACCTTGTATTCAATACTCTATCACAACAATATAATCAAAGCAGGACGTAGGGTTTTACCTCTTTAAGAGGGCCCGAACTGTTAGGTTCTACGATAGGGTGCGTCGACTACAAATTAAAATTTCCTACGCGCAGAACAACCAAGAACATGCTACGGGAGATGGATCATAGTGCGTTACCACTAGACGCGTAGTGCCGTGCAGCGGAAGAAGAGTTGGGGTAGCGCGTCTGCGTGGATCGTCTCCGCCTCGTCCGATCTCCCTCGAACAACCGGTCGTCGGTTCCCACTTACAGGTTCGCCGGAGCGGCGCAAGTGCACCGCCTCTAACGGTATCCGTGCGTGCAGGAGGAACACCGTGCGGCGGACTGCTAGGTCCGATCACACAGTCGGTGGCGAGTGGAGGTGTCTATTCGCAACACATGCAAACCCTAGTGCCAGCGCCGAAGCGATCAACCGCATGAGTGTGCCGCACCCCACTTTATATAGGCATCCGTCGCGGGCTCAACACTTGGGCCTCGCACGGATCCTAAAGCCCAAAGTCTGTTCGGCCTAAATCCGAATCTGAGTAGAATCACTTCTGACTCGTGGAGTCGAATCGGGCCTCACAGGTTCCTTCCCTTAAGCACGCGACCCCTTAGGTTCAAGTCGGCTTGGTTGCAGTTCGGATCACCTCCAACCTGCACGGTTGGTAGCGGCCTCTAGCAAGGCGTGCCGACCACCAGGTAGACTATGAAGCTGGTTAGGCGAACCTGTACAACATGTCACACTTATGTTCCCTTTGCCACACGATATATGTTGTCGGGCTCAAGGCGAGTGTGTCATCCTTGTGCTAGACCGACCTCTTTCTCGTTCTAGTGATGTCGACCACAAATCGGATTATCTCATAATCCTTGTCGCATGGCCATGCTTATCCTGGTCGGATCACCCGAGGGACCCAGAGTATATCTCTCCTAATCAGAGGGGCAAATCCCATCTTGCTCGACCATGTCTCGCAACATGGGTCTGGACAAGCCCAAAACCTACCTTTGTACCTACCAGCCACGGAGTAGCGTTTGGTTGGCCCAAAGCAGGTCTGTCACTATCCCGAGTACATGCGTCAGCTCAGGTCTTAGGACATAGAACATATGTTGTACTAGAGACTCACAGATGACTTATCGTTGCATCTCATAGTTGCGTCTGTCCGACTCGAACCTTATCTCGACTGGGATCCGACTATGTCGAATCCGACCAGATCCTTCCGAGTTCATATTATCCGGTTAGCATCCAGTGCTCCATGGCTAGTGAGACCAAGCCATCGACCGTGTCATATGCTAGTCTAGTCGGTTGCGCGTCCACACATCCCTTTCGACTAGGGACCTTTTAGGACAATCATCATACAATGCATAGTCCCACAAACAAGTCACTTACTTGCTGATACACATCATTGATAATGTCCAAGGACTATATTTATTCATAAACACATAGAAAATATCATCATACATGATTGCCTCTAGGGCATATCTCCAACACGAACCTGAGTAAACTTTGTCTCCCCTATCTCTTGTTACCCATCGTTCCCACATCCACAACTCGGGACCCCCCTATCAGTTCTATATCCGGCATATCTCGTAGTAGGGGTCCTAATCTAGGCATCTTGGAACGATGGTAACATGGACACGGGATTTTACCCAGGTTCGGGCTCTCTCGAAAAGATAATACCCTACGTCCTGCTTTTGATTGTATTCATATAGGGTGTAGTACAGAGTACATGTATCTACCACGAGATTGTTCTAATGAATATGAGATTATCTATTAACTAGCCTGGCCTCGGTTTATATAACACACAGAGGCCTGGGGTTTAGAGGAGTCCTTGTCTTGGGCGCCAAGTCTTGTGGAATCCTCCTTGTATGCGGCATGGGTTGCCCGAAGTGGCCCATAAGTGAACTGTTAAGGGGCTCCTCAACCCGATCCAGTTGGTCGGGAGACGAAGTGGTGAGTACCCCCTAGTCCAGGACACTGTCACCCCCTACCCGAGATCATCCAGATTTAGCACCAACATTAGTGGCCCATACAGGTCCCACTGTTGGGTCAAAAAGGATCGACGGCTGGCCTTCAAATCGACAACAACATTGGCTGCGGTGACATCTTTGTCCCCGGTCGGCTTTTCGCCCTCGGCATTGTTCTTCTTCATGCCAAATCCACCGATCATCTCGACCGTGTCGAAAGCTTCGCCCTGAACCAAGTCATTACGTTCGGGAGCTTGTAATATACATCTGACGCCTGCGGCGATCTCGCCCTCTCCGGCTGGATGCCAGATCGGCCTGAGAACCCTTCAGACGTTATAACCCTAACCCAGCCGGCCTCACATCGGACCTAATCTCAAGTACGGATCCGATCTGTATCCCACTGGATCTTGACCTCGAGTCAAACCCTACTTCAGAACCAGCATCGAGATCAGCCTCGGTCACTCTCCCAGCAGATCAGGAGTCATCCTGGTCAGTCAGAACTCCAAGGTCGCGTCAGGTGAACCGTGGAGTATATTGCAGGTTAGCCTGGCCTATAGTCAAGCAATGGATCCAACAAATCTCTCGCACCTAAATGAGGTGCTGGACCGAATCCAGAGTCCTGTGATTTTGTTCTCGGTCTACAACCAGATTGGATGTAAATACGACCAAATTGGATGTAAATCCGACGATAGGGAAATTTATGTCCCTCCCACCACCCACCTAATCGCTACAGTTGAAGATTTAACCGATGTATTGAACTATGCCTCCGAGGAGGCAACTGACATGGATGCGGATGTCGATGGTAAGCATGGAGCAGGCTTGCCCATGGCCATATCTCATACTGGCAATTGGGCCACAACCTCTACCTACAATGTGTACATGGTAGACACCCGTAACAAGAATAGGGAAAAGAAAAAGATTTCCCCAAGCGTCGACGAGCTCGGAGGCGATCCAAGGGCGCCAATAGAGGCAGGTATAGAAAAAACAACACGAACAACATAGATAACGGCGCCACTCCGGATAATGTCAAGGACCAAGGAGACAACGATAATGCCATGCCTAGTTAGTTGAATAGCCCAACAGGGATGTTCGAAGAAGAGGACCCCGAAGACCTTGAAGACAGGGTAGATAGTAACTATCTCTCCGAATCCGAGGAGGATGTCAGCCTCGGATCCAAGGGTTTCATTGTCCCTGAGGACCCATACGAACAAGAAAGCACTACAAAAAAATACACTTCCGTGATGATACGTGTTTGTCATAGTAGGTCACATTTTCTGTCATGCATGTACATACGTGACGATTTTATAACAGAATCAAGATAGTCATACCTGTGCTGTCGTAGAAGTGTTCCATGACATTACCAAAATTATCATCACGGAAGTGTCCACTTCCATGACGATAAATCGCGCGTCATAGAAGTGTTTTCGTCAAGGGTGACCAACACGTGGCATCGACCGTAATGGCTCGCCATTAAGCTATCAAGTCCGGTTTTGGATCCGATAACCCGTTAACAGCCCGGACCAATGGGGATTTTCCACGTGTAAAATTGTCATTGGCCGACGGAACCACGTGTCAGCTCCTCGTTGGGACAGATGGCATCCACTCATTGGACAGGAGGCACCTATGATACATCGACACGTGGCACGACCCAATAGAGGTCCATTCCGGTGAAAAGGCCGGCTCGTTTGACTTGGTCAAAAGGTAACGGGCCGGCCCATGGAAAGCATGTTCCTATATAGCCCATTTACGTCCCGCTAACTCACGGCCCGTTACGGCCTATCGGAGTTAAGCCCAGTAGCTTCATCTGGGCCATCCAATATGATTCCAGCCCGTTGCAACTTTCGGCCCATGTATGGCCCATGATGTCTTTCGTCCCATACGAGGCCATTTGTAACTCTTGGCCCATTAACGGCCCGTAGTGAATCTGCCCCGCAATGGACAGTGTATCGCTTCATACCCACTAACGGCCCATTATTCCATTGGGCCGTTTCCAACCCGTCTTATCTTTTGGCCTTCTTAGGGCCCATTTATTCTTGGGCTTATTTCCAGCATTCCGTTACTTACGGCTCGTTACTGGCCTTTTCTGCTTGTGTGCCAAATTCATCCCGTGGTTATAATCGGTCCGTTTGCGGCCCGTTAATCTGTTGGGCCATTTTCATAGCGTCATCAAATACGATCGATTAACGACTGCCCATTACTATCGGCCCATGAACAGACGATTCCAAATCTAGCCTGTTACGGCCCATAATGCGGTCTGTTATTGGCCCATGTTTGGCTGATCGATCATACGGCCCATAGAAGGCACATTGATGCTACGGCCCGTAGAAGGCCCATTGTTTCTATGGCCCTTACAAGGCCCATTGTTTCTACGGCCCGTAGAAGGCCCATTGTTTCTACGACCCTTACAAGGCCCATTGTTTCTGTGGCCCGTAGGAGGCCCATGGTAACTATAGTAAATATGTAGCCCATGGTTATTGTGGCCTAGTTTTAAAAAATAGGTTATTGCAGCCAAACCGCGGAAAAAGAATTGCACTGACTACAAGCAAACAAATAAACAAGACAACAAGGAAATAAATAAGCAAGCAACTTACGCTAGGCTATCACGGATATTACACATATTACATCCACTGGGCATCAAAGTTCGCCACCAGCGCAAATATAGGGAACAAAGCAGCATATCATATACACTGGTTGTCAAAGTTGGCGACCAGTGCAAATACACACCGCAACAAAACAAGTCCAGAACTGAAACCACTCCAGAAGATCTCAAGAAACAGTATCCTGGGTACCCATAATGCTGGCAAGATGCTTAGCAAGCTTATTAACTTTCTCTTGTTTGGCGCTTAAATCCTCAAGTGCTTGCTGTTGCACCAGAAAGTATGCATCTAAACTCTGCAGGGACTTCCTCGGTCCTTCAGCTTCCTATCGCAGCACATCTGATCGATGTCTTTCAACTTGAAGTTGAGACTCAAGAAGACGAACTGATTCAGGCAGCAAGTTCAAAGAGCTTGTGCCAGCAGTAGTGTCCTGTAACTTGAACACTACATCAAGACATGACTTTTGGGTTCTCTCACTGTCGTCAGGATAGTTTTTATCAGCTTTCTTGGAGACCAACAGGGATGTCTCACTATCTTGAACCTTATTTGCATTACTTCCTTTACCATTGCATAACGGGGTACTGTTCTCCAATATTTTGTCCGCATTCTAAAAGAGAAACAAGCAAACACATCACAGGGTTACCATGTTGTATATGAAACTCATTTTGGTAAATCAGTTCAGTAGTAAAGTGTACATGATTACAACATGAAACAAACATATATCTATGTACCATGGTCACTTTATGGTCTATATCATTCTAGTTTTTTATTGCCAAATCAAGATAGAGACACATTTCAAATAATATTTGTTCAAGACAAAGCAGAATAGTCAGAATATGAGTGTGGGAAACTATAGAGCAGTAGCAACACTTGTAATGTGCATGACATGAGAACATAACGGTTTATTCAATTGAAACTAAAATCAACATAGAGCAAGTTACAACAGCAAACCAGTTAAAGAAACAGGTTTAAAACATACCTGTTGCGCCATTGGAGTTTCAATTCCATCCTTCAAATTCGAAAATAGTTGGTATGAGTAAATACAGTGATGCAAGAGCAAAGGAGTATGAACCATAGCTATAGAACCTGACCCGAGAACAATTATTCTTCTCCTTTAAGCTTGAGTTGGGATTCGGAGTGGTGGTCCTCGTGCTTTGGGCACTGCAGTTCCCTTACTAACTGCTCGTGTTTGGGTGCTCTGTGGCGGAGACGGTGTTGTGTCGACTGGAACTGGGTTACTATCTGCTGGGGTTGGGGTTAGAAGGGGTGTAGCTGGTTCTCTGTCCAACTGGATAGGGGTACAATCTACGAGAGTCTGGGTTATGTGTGGTGGGGCTGGTTCTTGGGCAAGTACAACTATGGTTCTATCTACATCAACTGGTAGCACTATCTTTTCTGAAGACCGTGTTGTTACTCCCTTAGAAACTGCCATCACCCTCTCCAATTCAAATGGCTAATAAACAAGAAAAGTAATTGAATGTACAGACATTATATGATAACACAGGTGCAATGGATAGTGGGGAATAAAATAGGGCATGAAATAATTCACATTTATGATGTCTAACCAAACATGACAGCATGACACAATTTCACATATATGATGGCTAACTAAACAGGATAGCATGACACAATTTCACATTATGATGGCTAACTAAAAAAGATGGAAAGACATAGTTCAAAATATGATGACTATGTAAACAAGATGGCATGATATAACTATATAATGTCTTTATTAAATAGGTTGGCATGCCATAATTCACATACATGCCGCCTATGGAAACATGATAGCATGATATAATTCACGGATAGAATGACATAATTCAAAATATGATGATTGTAAACACTAATAGGATGAGATGATATAACTATATGATGTCTATTAAATGGGTTGCCATGCCATAATTCAGATAGATGCTGTGTATGTAAACATGATGGCATGCTATAATTCAAATATATGATTTATATAGTAAGCAAGTAAGCAGATGACAATCCATATATGATGTAAAAACTAAGCAATGCAAGACAACGTGCATGTCATGGGTAATATAACCCTGCCAAGTTTGAGCATAGACCTCAGGGGGGAAATAGGACTGGTCATCAGTCTCTGAATCCTCCTGTGAGGAGCTCTCTATAACCAGCAAGATGTCTGCTTCAGTAGGTAGCATCGTCTGCTCTGAATACCTTGTTTTCACTCCAGATACTTCAATCACCGCTTCAAATGGCTGATGCACAGGAAGAGTAGTTGAATATACAAATGTTGTCGACAAATGGAACACGTAATACAAAAAAAATGATAGCATGATATAATTCACATACATGATGATTGGCTAAACAACATGGCATTGGATAATTCACATATATAATGCCTTTGCAACAAGATAGCATTGCATAATTCACATATATAATGTCTTGCAACAAGATGGCAATGCATAATTCACATATATGGTAATTAGACACTAAACAGGTGGCATTCACACAAAGAAAACTAATCAAATGACATAGCAATGCAAGACACCATACACACGATATGAGAAACATAACCCTACCAAGTTAGAGCATACACCTTGGGGGGGAAATAGGACTGGTCATCTGTCTCTGAATCCTTTGAGGAGCTATCCATAACCAGCGAGATATGCGCTTCGTCAGATAGCATAGTCTGCTCTGAAGACCTTGTTTTCACTCCAGAATTTTCCATCACCGTGTCAAATGGATGATGCACACGAAGAGTAGTTGAATGTACTAACATTGTTGACAAATGTAATACATAACGAAAAAAAGGATGGACAGGTATAATTCACATATAAGATGACTGGATAAGCAGGATGACATTGCAAAATTCACATATATGATGCCTGGATAAACAAGATGGCATTGCATAATTCACATAAATCATGAATAAACTAAATAGATGGCATTCACACAAAGCATGTCTAAACTAAGCAGATGACATATTTGATGTATAAAGTAAGCAATGCAAGGCACCATATGCATGATATGACCAACATCAGCATGCCAAGTTAGAGCGAAGACCTCATGGGGTAAATAGGAGTGGTCTTCTCCTTCTGAATCCCCCTCGAAACAGATATCTTCCTCTCGATTACAATCCGAAATGGGTGGAGGGGGGCTACCTTTGTGCTACCTCTTGAGCATGTGTTGGTTTTCCCTTGAAGAGGAAAGGGTGATGCAGCAAAGTAGCGTAAGTATTCCCCTCAGTTTTTGAGAACCAAGGTATCAATTCAGTAGGAGGTTACACACAAGTCGCCTAGTACCTACACAAACAAATAAGAACCTTGCAACCAACGCGATAAAGGGGTTGTCAATCCCTTCACGGCCACTTGCAAAGTGAGATCTGATAGAGATAATAAGATAAATATTTTTGGTATTTTTGTTGTATAGATTGAAAAGTAAACATTGCAAAATAGTAAACGAGATGCTATGTAAATAAAAGAGATATAATATGATAGAAAAGAGACCCGGGGGGCATAGGTTTCACTAGTGGCTTCTCTCAAGATAGCATATCTTACGGTGGGTGAACAAATTACTATCGAGCAATTTATAGAAAAGCGCATAGTTATGAGAATATCTAGGCATGATCATGTCTATAGGCATCACGTCCGTGTCAAGTAGGTCGAAAGGATTCTGCATCTGCTACTATTGCTCCACACATCGACCGCTATCCAGCATGCATCTAGAGTATTAAGTTCATAAGAACGGAGTAACGCATTAAGCAAGATGACATGATGTAGAGGGATAAACTCAAGCAATATGATATAAACCCCATCTTTTTATCCTCGATGGCAACAATACAATACATGCCTTGCTGCCCCTGCTGTCACTGGTAAAGGACACCGCAAGATTGAACCCAAAGCTAAGCACTTCTCCCATTGCAAGAAATATCAATCTAGTAGGCCAAACCAAACTGATAATTCGAAGAGACTTGCAAAGATATCAAATCATACATAAAAGAATTCAGAGAAGAATCAAATATTGTTCATAGATAATCTTGATCATAAATATTGTTCGATGCCTGTGAACTATCATGATGTAGAAAGGCTACAAGGAGATTTACACAAATAGGTTGCATGGAAACATAATGATTTGGATTCCACATGCCATATCCTAGCTGTTTTGTCTTTTGTCCTATTATTTCTTTTTGATGTTAGTGCAAGCATAATGAGCAGCTACATATATGTACAGGGTATAAATGTTCCCTCAACAATAGTGGTGTTTTCTCCATTTCTGATCCCTGTCACTATATATCCCTACCCTTACCGCACTTTTTATCTCAATTCACCAATCCATAAAATGGATTAGACTAAACCCACTAATCATTTCCCCACCTCCCCTAACATACAGTCCACATGACACCTACAGGTATACATTCCTTTCGTATGCCAGATCTGCAGTTCAGCCAACATTCTTCACGATTACACTTTTCTATCTATCTAGACTGTGCATAATTCCTTGAGAAACATCTACTACAACGTAAACTTGTAATATTCCAAATTTCATACAATTCATCTAGACTGTGCATCATACAATTCATCGGATCTCGACAAATACACCACAAAAAGTATTACATCGAATAGATCTCCAAGAAGATCGAGGAGAACTTGGTATTGAGATTCAAAGAGAGAGAAGAAGCCATCTAGCTAATAACTATCACTACAAAAAAATACACTTCCGTGATGATACGTGTTTGTCATAGTAGGTCGCGTTTTTTGTCATGCATGTACATCCATGACAAATTTATGACAGAATCAAGATAGTCATACCTGTGCTGTCGTAGAAGTGTTCCATGACATTACCAAAATTATCATCACGGAAGTGTCCACTTCCATGATGATAAATCACGCGTCACAGAAGTGCTTTCGTCAAGGGTGACCGACACGTGGCATCCACCGTAACGGAACACTGTTAAGCTATCGGGTCAGATTTTGGATCTGATAACCTGTTAACAGCCACGACCAATGCCGATTTTCCACGTGTAAAATTCTCATTGGCTGACGGATCCACGTGTCAGCTCCATGTTGGCACAGGTGTCACTCATCCAACGGTCGAGATGGGCCTATGATATGTTGACACGTGGACCGGCCCAAAAGTGGCCCACAAAGTTTAAATGGGCCGGCCCAACCAAAGATTTAGCCGACCATAATGGGCCGGCCCAGCTAAAGGCCCGCAAAATTAAGCAGACCATAATGGGCCGGCCGAGCTAAAGGCCCACAAGATTTTGTGGACCACAATGGGCCGACCCAGCTAAAGGCCCACAAGATTCTGCAGACCATAATGGGCCGGCCCAGCTAAAGGCCCAACATTCTCTGTCAAATCGGCCCGTCAATGGCCTGGTCTAAACTTGTCATCAATGCGGCCCATGGTCACTTCTGGCCCGTTAACAGTCCGCTAAGTAATTGGGTCGAATTACAGCCCAGTGTATTTCCGGCCTGTTAAAGTTCCGGCTTCATTTGGGCCCATTTACAGGCCATCAAAACTTCCGGCCCATAAACGACCGTGAAGGAATTGGGTCATATTCGGCCTGTTAGAGGCCCACTGTAGATTTGGGCCACTTTTGGCCTGTTGTCATTTTCGGCATGTTAGCGCCGGACGTAAACCATGGGCCATATGTGGCCCAACGTCATATCGGGCCCATTAATGGCCCATATAAAAATGACGATAATCTAGCCCGAGCAAAGTTCCGGCCTGTTAAAGGCATGTGTATTAGGTCGGCGCATTTACGGCCCATCCGAATTTCGGCCTGTCAAATATCCGCATCGTAAATGGGCCACCATTTCGGCCTGCTAAGTCCAGTGGGTTATTTGGCACAATCAGGGCCCAATCTCACTTTCGGTCTATTAAAGGCCCATGTTTTTTATGGGCTCGAGATATTTACACCTGTAAACGGCCTATTTTTACTGAGGGGCCATATTATGTTTAGACCTGTTAAAGGCCCACTATGGGCACAGGCCTACCAGAAAAATTTGAAAGCTTATGCTAATTTAAGCCCAGATATTTTTAGTGGGCTACATGCCAATTTCGGCCCGTAATCGTTTTTATCCCAATTGGAATGGGCCCGACGAATGTTGGCATGTTGGGCTCCTACGAAGCTTTCGGCCGAATACATTACTAAGATAAACCTACACTATACAAAAATAGCGTCATAATTACTGCAGCCAGTGGCAGCATCATAAATGTTGTATCACAACAAAATAAATTCCAATCATACAACAAAAGGCCCGTTGGCATAAAGTTTACACTCCTTCCAGATAAAAGCACCATCAGATGTATAGAAGCACAGATCATTTGACCTGAGTACTAATGTTTCAGGCTGTAGAATCTGATGGAGCAGCACGATCTCCACCTTTTTTCCGTCATTGCTCTTCAACAACGAAGCGAATGTCTGATAGTCTGGTTTCAAAACCATTCATATCTTGACGACATTTCTCAACCAATATTATTGTTTCTGAAACAATGTCCATTAGGGATTGGACTTGTGTCTGGAGCACAGATATATCACTCTGTCTAGCAGGAAGATTTTGTTCAGTAGGCTATTTGGACGAGGTTACCTTGACAACCAACCCAGAATTACGTAGGAAGGTGCTTTTTCCACTGTTAGTGGAGAGATACTAACGCACTGCAGCAAGAGGTGACATTGTGCCTGTAGTAGCCTCGTCACCTTCAGGTGGTTGTGGCCGTTCAATCATTTGTTCCATAGCTTCCTGAAAGTTTGAACTTGTAGATTAGTGTACCAGATAAGTTACTAATGAGACAAAAACAAACAAAGTAGGTTAAACGTTTATACATAACTTATGTTGGTGAACTACTGTAATGCATTAGCATGTATTGTAGTGCCAACTACATAATAAAATCACTTTCGGAACATATGTCCATGTAGCATGCCTACTGTATTGTCTATTTCCTCACATTCGTTGACATCTAAGGATAAAGAGACATGGTTTAAAGTAGGATGAACATAGTATGACATCATTCATATCATGGGCAAACAAATATAAAACAAACAGGCTATTTTATCATTGTGTGCGCATGTGAACATAACAACTAGATTACAGATCAAGACCAAAAGAATATCCTTCTTCTGTTTTAAACCATGTAAGGTGAAATGATACGTTAAGACAACTATGTATAAAAGTGAACAGAGTAACTGACATTGGCTGCAAACCAAGTAGTTAAATGAACACATCACAGTACCAATCAGTTCAAGGCAGGAGGAGTAAGGACTTACAACAGCGGCTTGAACTGGTGTGCTCATGCCCTTCATCTTGTTGGTGTGGCAATCCTTGAAGATTTGCATTGCATTCGGTTCAGGTTCTTTTTGGTCCGCATGGGCTTTCCTCTGTATTTGGAACAAGTCAATATAGATACGATAATATGGCACAAAAAAAGAAGGAAGTAGCAGCTACTTACAAGAGCCTCGCAGTGTGCAATATAGCTACGAGATCCTGTTGTCTATTGGAATTTCACTTTAGAACGGTTGGTTTTGTTCTTCAAACAGTTAGCCTAGGAGAAGATACACTTGTAAGGCACATACATAAATACAAGTTCAATATGTGGTCTGATCAAATACATATAGCCTACCTGATACTTTGGATCAGACCAGTGTTTAACGAGGGTTGTCCAGTCTTCATCTGTAATATATTCCACTGGAGATGTTTTGGCGATTTCATTGTTAGCCTTGACTTCAAAGTGAGATTTTCTAAGGTGGTACCGATACTATCGCAGAGCAGACTGAAAAACATGAGTGCATGCTTGTTTAGTTGCATCATCTTTCGGATCCAACTTGAACCTCATCTGTTGAAAAAAGAATGTGAGTCTTATTAGGAGGAAGCTAGAAAGTATGGGACAAAGCAAGACAATATTACTAATTGCGATGAATAACATTACTTACGGATAAATGGTCAAGGAAGGTGTTAAACTGGGTATTGTCTTTCTCATTCCTGTACTGGATCCACGTTGGGAGGATACGCGCATGAAACCTAACGGCAACGGCTGCCTCTGATACTAACTTGGCTGACTCTGTAGCATCATGTGGCATTTTTAAACCTGCCTCAAAATGGATCTCCATTCTTCCTCCTTTAGATTTTGTTAATTTGTCAAGCATTATCCCTGATGTCTGTTTCCGCTTGCACCGTGGTGCTAGTTCAACAACGAATATGGAAAGTGTTAGTGTACATCAAACTGTGAGAGTACATATAAAGGAGCATGCAACTGCAACTTGACTCGGTCAGGTACCGTCTTGGTGTTGATGCTCATGAGGTTCATCTGATCTTGCCAAGTCCTGTTGCGTCAGCAGTGCTTCGGAAGTAGTGTTAGGTGTGAAGATAGCTTGGGAACTGGCCAGTTCCGGAGCAAACGAACGAGTAACTGGTTGAGATGCTGGTACAGTTGAAGCGGATGCTGCAGCTGGTGGAGCAGGTGATACTGTGTTTGTAGATTTAGCCGGTGGACTTGGACCTTCTACTACACTATAAGTACCTGCAAAATCTCGACGGCAGAACCTTTTCCGTTTCACCCGATGAGTAACAGCACTCCCTACTATATTATTTTCCTTGCTCTTTTGTGACTTTGCCATGTCAAGCTGTACCCACAACACAAAAGAATAAAATCACTCTTCAGAACTCATTGATGCATGATACAGACAAGCAATACCTTGATGTAAGACAACCGTATGAGGATGGAATATGTAAGAAAAACAGGACGACATGACATATTCATAGCTACGATGTGCAAACTAAGCAGAAGGATTTTCAAGAAAATAGAAGTAATGCAAGCTAGACACCATATGAAAGATGCAACCAATATTACTCTGCCAAGTTAAAAGTGTCTTGTCATAAGTGGCAATTCGAAAAATTAGAAGCAGTACAACATAGAAATCAATGCAAGATGCAACCACTATCAAACTGCCATGTTAAAAGCGTCCAATCATGAGTTACTGATGCGGGATACACAACAACAATACTTTGATGTAAGAACATGGTATGATAGATAGTGCAGTGTATTCTAGACACAGAAAGCCATGCCATATGCACATGTATAACGTATAAACTCAGCAGGTGCAATTTAATCAAAATAGAAGAAATACATGCTAGACAACATATGCAACATGAAACCAATTATCACACTGTCAACTTAGAGCAAGCACCTGCGATGGTGGAGTGCGGGAGATGAACTCATCATGTAGACTTGGGACTTCAACTTCATTAGCAGTAGCAGTGGCAAATCTAGAGAGTCTCTGTTTGCGTCGGTGCGGAGTACCACCAACATCCCCTAACTTACTCTTTTCCTTCCTATTTTCTGATATTGCCTTATGAAGTCAAAACCACAAGAAGATGAATAAAATTAGCTCTGCATAACTGGTTGATGCATGATACAGACGAACACTACTTTGATGCAAGGCAAGCGCAGGATAGGAGGATGGAATATATACAAAAAAAGACAACATTTCATATTCACACGTACGATAGGAGGATGGAATATGTATGAAAAAACAGTAAGCGGAAGGCATTTCAACAAAATTAGAAGAAATGAAAGTTAGGCACCATATGAACATGCAACCAATATCACTCTATCAGGTAAAAAGTGTCTCATCGTAAGTGCCATTTCAAGAAATTAGAAGCAGTACAAGCTAGAAGACAATGCAAGATGCAACCTACATCACAGTCCCAAGTTAAATGTGTCTTATGGGTAAGTGATCGTTGCAGGTATAAGTTGTAAGCTACGCAGATGCAATTCTACATAATCAGAAGCAATACAAACTAGACATCATACGGAAAACACAACCACGTATAACAGTTCCAAGTAAGAGCAAGCACCTGTGATGGTGGAGTAGGGGAGATGTGCTCATCATGTACACGTATGTTCTAGAAACAGGAACACGTGTCATATTCATAGGCATTATGTGTAAAGTAAGCAGATGCAATTCAAGTTAGAAGCAATACAAGCTAGACATCATACTTAACTTGCAACCACATATAATAGTGTTAAGTTAGAGCAAGCACCTATGATGGTGGAGTAGGGGAGATGTGCTCATCATCTACACAACTACGTTGAATGTCCAGCCTTGTGTTGTCTTGCGAATCTTGTTGGGAGGATGGCGGAGTAGAATCTGTAGAGACCCCCTGTTTGAGTTGCTCCAAAGGACCACCATCATCCACTGCCGGACTAATTTCCTTCAGCTGTAATGATTTTGCATTGTGAATTCAAACTGATAAGAAAAAGGAATAAAATTCGCTCTTCAGAACTCATTCATGCATGATACTGACGAACACTACTCGGATGAAAGGCAAACACATGATGCGAGGATGGAATATGTATGAAAAACAGGATGGTGTGACATATTCACACCTATGATGTGGTAACTAAGCAGAAGGCATTTCAACAAATTAGAATTACTGCAAGCTAGACACCATATGAAAGATGCAATCAATATCACTCTGCCAAGTTCAAACTGTGTGGCGTTTCAACAAATTAGAAGCAGTATATGCTAGAAATCATATGCAAGACACAACCAATATCACAGTGGCGACTTAAAGGTGCCTTATCATAAGTGACTGATGCGGGATATGCAAGAATAGTAGTCTGATGTAGAAACAGGAACACATGTCATATTCATAGGCATCATGTGTAAAGTAAGAAGATGCAATTCAATCCTAGAAGCAATATAAGCTAGACATCATACACAACATGCAACCACATATAATAGTGCCAAGTTAGAGCAAGCACCTGGGATGGTGGACTAGGGGAGATGTGCTCATCATCTACACAGCTACGTTGACTGTCTAGCCTTGCATTGTCTTGCGAATCTTGTTGGGAGGATGGCGGAGTAGAATCTGTAGAGAACCTCCATTTCAGTTGCTCGGAAGGACCACCATCATCCAATGCCTTGCCAATTTCCTTCAGCTTTATTGATTTTGCATTGTGAGGTCATACCGACAAGAAAAAGGAATATCACTCACTCTTCAGAACTCATTCATGCATGATACTGACGAACACTACTCTGATGAAAGGCAAAGTCATGATACGAGGATGGAATATGTACGAAAAAATGGACGGCTTGACATATTCACACCTATGATGTGGTAACTAAGCAGAAGGCACTTCAACAAATTAGAAACACTGCAAGACACCATATGGAAGGTGCAATCAATATCAGTCTGCCAAGTTAAAACTGTCTCGTCATAGGTGGCGTTCATCAAACTAGAAGCAATACATGCTACAAATCATATTCAAGACGCAAACCAATATCACACTGCCAACTTAAAGGTGTCCCATCATAACTGACTGATGCAGGATACACAAGAAGAGTAGTTTCATGTAAGAACATGGTGTGATAGACAGATATAGTATGTACCAAAAACAGAAAAGCGTGTCATATTCACATGTATCATGTGTAAGCTAAGCAGATGCAGTTTACACTAATTAGGAGCAATACGAGCTAGACACCATATGCAACATGCAACCAGATATCACACTGCCAAGTTAGAGCAAGCACCTTGGATGGTGGAGTAGGGGAGCGGAGACTTGGACCATGTAATGCACTACCAGTACAAGGAGAATTGGTACAGATGCTCCGTTTATGTTGCTGTAGAGGACCACCATCATCGCCTTCCTTAATCTTTTCCTTCCTCTTTCTTGATTTTGCCTTGTCAAGTCAAACCCACAAGAAAAAGGAATAAAATTTGCTCTTCAGAACTTATTGATGCATGATACTGACGAACACTACTTTCATGTAAGGCAGTCGCATGGTAGGAGGATGGAATATGTATGAAAAACAGGACGGCGTGACATATTGACATGTATGATGTATAAAGTGCAAACTAAGCACAAGGTGCTTGAACTTGTTAGAATCGATGCAAGCTAGAAACCATATGAAAGATGAAGCCAATATCACTCGGCCAAATTAAAAGGGTGCCCTAACAAATGTATTTGACCAAATTAGAAGCAATACATGGTAACAGGCTAGAAATAATATGCAATATGCAACAAATAAAGGTGACTCATCATAACTGATTGATGTAGGATACAGAAGAGAGGTAGTTTCATGTGAGAACAAGGTTAACACATAGATGTAGTGTGTACCAAAAATAGGAAGGCATGTCATATTCACATGTATAGTGTGTAAACTAAGCAGATGCAATTTACCCTAATTAGAAGCATTACAAGCTAGACACCGTATGCAACATGCAACCACATATCACACTGTGAAGTTGGAGCAAGCACCTGTGATGGTGGTGTAGGGGAAGTGCTGTCTTCAGGTACAGAGCAACGTTCAATATCTTCATTTAGGCTTGCTGTTTCTTGAGAATCATGTGGAGAGGATGAAATTGCATTCTTTATAAGAGTATTGCGTCTCATATTAACCCACACGCGTGACTGTCTCATCATAAGTGATAGACGCAGGATACACAAGAACAGTAGTTTGATGTAAGAACATGTTGTGATAGGCAGATGTAGTATGTACCAAAAACAGGAAGGCGTGTCATATTCACATGTATAATGTGTAAGCTAAGGAGATGCAATTTAACAAATTAGGAGCATTGATGAGGGATACACAAGAGAAGTAGTTTGATGTAAGAACATGGTTAATAGAAAGACGTAGTATGTACCAAAAACAGGAAGGCATGTCATATTCACAGGTATAATGTGTTAACTAAGCATATGCAATTTACCCTAATTAGAAGCATTACAAGGTAGACACCATATGCAACATGCAACCACATATCACACTGCCAAGTAAGAGCAAGCACCTGCGATGGTGGTGTGGGGGAATTGCGTGATCAACTAGAGAGCTACGTTGACTATCTTCATTTAGCCTTGTTGTTTCTTGAGAATCATGTGGGGAGGATGACACTGCACTCTTTAAACGAGTAGGGCGTCTCACAGTAACCCACCCGGGCGACTGTTTCATCATAAGTGATTGACGAGGGATACAAAAGAGCATTAGTTTGATGTACGAACATGGTTAATAGATATATGTAGTATGTATCAAAAACAGGAAGGCATGTCATTATCAAAGGTATAATGTGTAAAGTAAGCAGATGCAATTTAACCAAATTGGAAGCAATACAAGCTAGACACCATATGCAACATGCAACCACATTTGACAGCGCGAAGTTAAAGCAAGCACCTGGGATGGTTGTGTGTGGCAATTGAGATCATCAACTGCAGAGCTACGTTTACTGTCTCCAACTGCTGACACTGCACCCATTAGAGCGCTAAAACGCTTACTACTTATCTTCGAATTACACTGGAGCAACTTCTGTCTTTTCTTTTCTGCATTCATCAACACTGCGTTAGAGTCTGAAATACCCATGCATAAAAAAACAATAGTGTGAGAATGGGTGAAGTGTGTGCACAATTAGTACAGTGTAAAGGTACCAGATAGCATGTCAGTGAGAAATAAATGACGGGAGACATATGATAGCTCTACAACATGCATGGGACGCTCAATTACTATAGGATTCTCTAAAAATAGCAGTCGACTAAAAGCAAATAGGTCAGTCCATTTTTTCTGCACCATCCATGTACAAAGAATGGGCAGATCGCCTTCATCTACCTCCAGCCAGTCAGTGTTGACGATCTTCCTCGAAATGCCAGTGACCACCGGCCCAGTATTCCGCCCCTGCCCGCGCCCTCCCCTCGACCTCACCGCACCGCCGTGCTTGGCACCGCCCCCCCGGCCATCCATTCAAGCCCCGCCGACCTCCAGATCAGGCGCAAGCAGCTCCTGCGCCCCACACCCCTATGATAGACACCGATGCGCCACTTCCCCGGGGAACAGGCGGACTAGGTGCTCCGCGCGCCTAAGCGGGCGCTGCTTATTTTAATTGCATTTCGACTAACCCTGAATTGAAATCCAGGCGGGCTACTGACCTGTAGCAAAGGTGAAATAGTAAAAGGGAGGAAACCTTGTGCATTTAGTATCACGAAGAAGATGCAGTAAGAAGCGCTCAACTAGTTTCTTTCATGGGATAAATATGGTGTGAGCGGAGACGTAAGATTTGCACGAATAAGGGAAGAGGAGTACCTCTTTCTGCTTGCAGTGCTGTGTCCTCATTCTATTTTTCCGACGATCTTGTTGTTCGCTGGAAACCAGAAGTTGTGGAGGACGGTGCAGCCTTGGACGAACCCAACCCATGGCCAAGTTGTTGAGTGTGGTGCGGTGGCCGTCTGTCGGCGGCGGGGAAGCAGATCCGAGGCGGCGAACAACGGCGTAGCGGGAACAGCTCCGGTGCGGTGGACGGTTGCGACAGTGGAGACGCAGTAGTGAGGTGCAGGACGGCGTGGTCGGAGTGGTTCTGGTACGGCGCACGTCGGCGTCGGCGTCGTGGAGGCAGCTCTACCTCAGCTTCAGCTGCTAAGTCCTTGAGGGCGTTGCGGTTGCGGTTGCGTTGGACGACGATGTCGGGGTACCGGCTCTAGCGTGATGGAGGAGGGCGGCGGTGGATTGGCCGCTATGGGGTGGAGGACGGAGGAGGCTGGGGTTTCGCGGCTGGTGGAGAGGGTGTTTTCGCGCCCACGGAGTATGAATGGGGAAACGGAGGGAGGCGGGGAACTAAGGGGGAACAATGTTTCGGTTTGAGACGCGCTTGTTTGAAATTTGGGGAAAGTTACAAACTTTTCCCCCATCTAAAGTTTCGAACATATTGCGGGTTGGGGGTAGGACAGTCATGTCAGCTGTCCCAAATGTGGGCGGGATAGATTTCGGCCGAGCGCATGGGTGTTTAGGCGCCCACGGCGTATGAATGCTTCTCGGAGGCGGTTGAGACTGACGTCTTGGTGAAGTTACAAACCTACCCCGGTTTAGACCTTTGGACATCAGGCCAATAGGCTACACTTTCCTACCACCAAAACATTAGTCTCGCATGGTTTCGGGTGACCAGAGGCCTATTTGGCGCTTCGTTCAATATTTGGGAGCAGAAGCATTACCATTTTCGGTTCTCTTGAATTGAACTTTCAGGATTTGTCAAACTTCACAAATCCTTACTCTTGAAAATCCTAAAGCTATGATTATTTTGGAATGGAGGGGGTACATTTTAATATACATTGTACACGAGTATATATTAAAAAATATGCAACTTACCTCAGTTCATGCATGGTTCCAGGTATAATCTCCTTGGTTGCAAAAAAGTATATATGCGTATGAATATATATAGCATGTTCAAACTCACAACAAAGATTGATGCCCCCTTTTACATCTGATTTACAAATGCCATTATCCCGGGTTCAAATAGATGAATGCACTTCCTATGAATTCGAATCTTCGAAACCCCCTTTATGTTGAATTCGACATGTATTTTATTTTGTAGCTAGCAATTTGGAATGTATCCATGCAAGTGACAAATGTATAAAGTGCTTCACACTAACAACATGGAGTGCACTAATTAATGTTTATATATGAATTGCAAAAGCATCCATTGCCTGTATTTCAAACCACTCTCACTGTATGGATCGATAATATGAAATAAACACATGTACATGATAGAATTCAATAGAGTATGGGTGTCTGATAGACCGATTTTCATCCATACGCAATTTTGCAAAATTCATGATCTCATCCAAAAATAATAATGCCATTTATATTTTAATTTAATGCGTAGAACCGCCTTTTACACGTAGATGCACTATGCCTCGCCCTGTTCTCACAAACGCGTTATATATCTCTGTATCTAACGCATAAGTGCACACACTTTATATGCATCGGCATTTCTCTTTCACACATGCTCAGAATCTCTCTCAGGGTGTCGGGGTGTCTCACGCACATGCTCTCTCTGTCTCTCTCTCTCTCTCTTTTTGACTACTATGTACCACTCTTTTCACTAATCTCAGTTGGAAAACACTATTTCTCTCACATGCATATATACACATGCACGGTCTCTACTAGCCCTCTATACGCGCATATATGTGCCTATGTGTCTCCCGCACACACATTATCTTTAGGCCTCTCTCGCACACATTGCCCCCCCGACACACCTCTCTAATAGTAGTTGGCAGATATGATTTCATCATATCATTCGGTAGGATATCCCAGGCTGTTAGGCTGGATGGTAATACGAGGCAAAGTTTTACCCTAGTTCGGATCAGACCCTTGCAGTTGAAGAAAGAGCCTACTCCTGGTACTGTATATTAGTGATAGGGGTGTGTACAAAGTACACGTGAATACCAGGCATTGTGCGTGTGTGTATACTACCGACAAACTAGCCCCCAAGCTTGTATAACATACTAAGGGCCTAGGGTTACAAATCATATATAGTCGGCTTATCACCAGTGGGGATAGAGTCCTCCGCGACTCTGGTAGCTTCGTGTTGTACGCCGAGTCCTCCACATGGGTCTCCGTATAACACGTCTCGGTCCAACCTATATGTGGCACAGGATGGAACCGACCCATGAGTCTTCATGTTGACCCACCACAACTAGAAATGATGTGCCCACCACACCACACACGCAATCGGCCACTAAGAAAATAAGCACATACAATAGTACAACGGTATCTAGCTCAAGATACGTCTCCATATTTTGTTGATGACACTGACGGACTTTGCATTTGATGCGTGCTCCGTATTTTGTTGACGACACTTACGGTCATTGTATTTGAAGCGAAAGCATGATATGGTCACTGGACTTCAGAATAAGCTCATCACGGTCACCACATACATTTTGTCGCGCTAACCAACATGTGGTTGGATGGTTAGAGGACAGTGGTTTCTCAAGCCCACCAAGGTTAAAGTCCCGGTGCTCGCATTTATCTTGTGTTAATTTCAGTATTTTCCGGCAATGTACGTTCAGTGGGAGGAGACGTTCCACTCGACTACGAGGCACCTATGGTGACTTCGTAAAATCTCAAGATCATATATGCTGGCCCACTCTCTCGAAGGTGCTCATAGGGGTAGGGTTCGCGTGTGTGCGCTTATAGCGGTGAGTGCTTGCGCGTATATATGAGCCCTTGCGTTTGTACCGTGTTAAACAAATACATGTCATGATTATACTGTCACTGGCTCACCCGTACAACTTCGTATTTTGTTGATGACACAATCAATTGACCAGTCAAACGGCACAACTAGTGTTGCACCGTCGGGGCGCGTAACCGTGGGGCCCACCTGTCAGCCCGTATATGAAAGAAAGAAATGGTAGTTTGAGTCTGTACTGTGTTAATAAAATAGGAGTACATTTTAGGGTGATCATACGGTCACTGGCTCACCATACAGCTCCGTAATTTGTTGATAAGACGATCAATTGACCAATCAAATGGTCCACATTCAGCATCGCACATTACCATAGGGCCCACCCGTTAGCGCGTATATGAAGGACAGAAATGGTAATAAACTAGTGGTCGGTGGGTATTCGAAGTCGTGAGACCTGTGGTTGGCAGTCACCAGCGGTTGGGGGGGCGTTCATT